>NW_028253121.1:0-143114 GCF_964263255.1 Lissotriton vulgaris
TTAGTGTTTCAAATGGAGTTCTTGCTGGTTCGGTGTCATGGTAACTATGGACCAATTGGTCCTTTAGTGACCTGACCTTTTGAAAAGTTACTAGGGGATTAGGTGGCAAATAATCCTTTATGATGCTGTCTGTTAGTAAGATATGCCAATTCGTATGCATTATTCTTTTGAGTTGGCCAGCATTCTCAGAAAAACTAGTAATCATCTGGAAACATCCATTTCCTGATTTCTTGTCACCTTTATCCACCAATAAACCTTCTCCTCCAATATTATTAACCCTGATTAGGGCAGAAGATAGAACAGCTTCGCTATAGCCTCTCACTCTAAAGCATTGCATACTCATTGCTGCAGCTTTTTGGAACCCGGAATCACATGTGTTATTCCTCTTCAATCTCAATAACTCCCCATAGGGGATGCTGTTGATGAGCTTTTTGGGATGACTACTGGTAGCAAATAGGGTGGAATTCACAGCAGTTGTTTTGCGGTAAAGCTTTGTGCGTATCTGCCCATCTGTTATAAATACTGTCAAATCTAGGTAGTTAACCTCATCTACACTTACTTCTCTTGAGAATTTTGAGTTAACCTCATTGTCATCCAGGATCTCAATATATGATTTAGCCAAATCTGGTGAGCCATCAAATACAATGAACAAATTGTCTATGTAACAATACCATGCCTTCACCCTTGTGTTCCACATATGGTTTGGTTCCACCCAGGCCACCGGCTCCTCCCACCAGCCAACAAACAAGTTCGCATAGCTGGGGGCAAAGCAGGTGCCCATCGCGGTCCCAGACACCTGTCTGAACAATTGTTTCTGAAATAGAAAAATGTTATGGTCAGTCAAAAAGTCACAAATTCACGTATCATACGGCTTTGTTCAAAATACTTTAAATCACAGGATTCTACAAAGAATTGTAAAGCTGTTACTCCATCAGTATGAGCAATGCATATAGAGGCTTGTAATATCAAGAACCATAAGACAATAGCCCTCTTTCCATTCAATTTCATCAATATGTTTCGGGAAGTCTTTTATATCTTTCAAATACGATTTCAATAAAAGCACATGCTGTGAAATAAAAAAATCAATGTACATGGATAGGTGTTCAGTTAAACTTCCTTGTGAGGCGATGATCGGCCTCCCTGGCGGGTTGTTAATGTCCTTATGAACCTTAGGCAGCTAATAGAATGTAGGAGTAATAGGATTCAAACAATGCAAGAATAGGTACTCATCAGAGTAAATCATATTCTTTTTGTACCAAGAGGTAATCAATAAGTGATAATCCATGACGCTTTGATTGTATTCACGGTCATTGATTCTTTCATACTGCAAAATGTCATCCAACTGGCGATAGGCTTCTCTCTCATAGTGATCTTTAGTAAGTAACACGATATTACCGCCTTTGTCAGAAGACTTGCAGATCAAAGAGGTATCTTGGGACAGTCCATTCAGTGCCAATTGTTGTTGTTTAGTGAAGTTCTTATTACTCTTGATGTGTTTGCTATCATTGCGCAAGCGACTAAGGTCTTTAATTACAGCTTCAGAGAAGGTGTCTAAGGCATCAGTGGCCATTTGTGGAAGAAATACCGATGTGGGTTTAATAGGACTCATTCCTCTTCTTTGTTGAATCTTCAACTGTGCCACCAGTTGAGTGGGACCGATGTTATTGTCTTCAATATCCGTATTTTCAGTTCTTAAACCTTCTAATGCTTTCAATGCTGTAATGTCCTTGCCAGTTAGACCATCAGTTTCAGTTCCACCTTTTCTGGAATTTTTTGCTTTTAATGTGGTTGGTTTCAGCCTAAAATATTTGTGCAATTTCAGCTTGCGCGTGAATTTAAACAAATCAATTCTTGTTTGCGTGAACTCAATGTTCTTAAGAGGGCAAAATGAAAGACCAAGTTGCAATACGGATGTCTCCTCTGGGTTCAGGATCCTTGGTGTCAGATTGACTATCGTCAAATTATCTTGCTTCACTTCCGCTTGTTGAAAAACTTCTTGCTCGGGTTACTGGCGGTGAGCCTTCGTTTCTTTTGCCCCCCCGCCCTCCTTGTTTTCCTCTTGCCGACTGCTCCGGAGGCTTGCCTCAGCCTCCTTGTAGCTGTTGCTTTCTGATGAGTTTGAATTCCTCGTGAAAAGGGGGACCCATTATTGACACTCCTCCTCCATCTTCATTTGAGGACTCATCACCTGTGATTTCAAACTCCAATGTTTTAGGGACTATCACCTGATGCTGCGGCAGTCTTTGCCTTAGCTCTTTTCTTGTATTTTCATATTTTTTGGCAAAAGTTATTATTCGACCTTGGCTGTAGTCTTTTTCGTCTCGATCGAATTTTTCCTCTTTGTGCTGTTTAATCTTCTGCTCATATGCTTTTAATCTCTTTTTCATTTGTTCCCGTTTTTCTTCCAGTTTGGTTAAATCATCCTCTTTCAGTACATCATCCTCCAATTCCCTAATTAGTGCCAGAGACTTCTCGCGGTCACTCCACGCGAATCTTACGAGTATCACCAGCATGCCTTTACAGGACTGGGCTGTATGTTCCGCCCATGCATCCAATAAAAGGGGATCCGGGTTCTCGTAGGCCGGTACGGTGTATATGCGGAGGCCTCTTGGGATTCTGCCTACCTCTATATAATTTTCCAAAGAGGTGGCCTCCCACCATTTTCTTATCTCACGCTCGTAGAGACGTTCCAGAGCGGAGAATTTAGAAACCAAATTGGGGGTCACTGAAGTTCCACTGTTGCTCACAGCTCTTTTGGCACCAATTTTCTTTTTGAAGATGTTGTCGGCTGCTTTTGTGCGTTCTGACTCACAGAACATATTGAAAATACATTTTGGCGCTGTCACTGCCCTTCTCCCTCTCGTTCTGTAATCTTGTGTGAAAGATAAATAGAGTTTGTTGTGTCACTGACCCCTTACCAGGGTACTTTTCCTGTCGCGTGTACCACCACTTTACAATCACGGGTAGTACGGCCCCGGTATCTTCAAGGCACAGTCCTCCACACTAAATCTCTAATCAATCCGCCATCACGGTGCATCCGGAAATACGTAAATCACTGCTCCAAAACACCAGCCGGTTGCACTCAAGGACGGCTGCTCGCCAAGCGGGGGTGTTCTCGCTTCAACATACTGCTCACAACTCCATCGGGTAATCGTACCCGTAACAGAAGACGGCACTCACGGGGGAGGGAGTTTAATAGATTTTATTCATGCACCCAAAACGCCGCAGCCATGCGAAATGCAGAAATCGACAAAGGCTAAGCGCCAAAACGCGTCTTGTTTTGCCCAGAGTTCTGAAGAAAATCTATTGAACTTGCCTCACCAATTTAGGTATGATAGCCGTCAGAGACCAAACGGGTTCGACGTGCACTTAATAACCAAGTCATTTAACAAATTATTTTGTATTTAAACATGTGCGATGATAGAAACTATGGCACAAGTTAAAAGCTATACAGCGGGTGATGAAATTTAAAAATTGAAAGCCTTGATTTAAGTCCCATTTGGACATGCCGTTATATCCACAGAGTTGGAGTTCTTGATTTGTAAATACAAATTTTCAAACACATGCTCGCAAAATGTATTACTTTCATTTGAATTCAAGTACACACATTTATTTACGTGATTGTGCCAATTCCAAGATGTCTGCCATTGTTGCTCAATAATGCTTAGGCAGACTTAAGTGCTATGTTTATGTTCAGTAATTCAAAGGGCTGTGTAATGCTTTATTAGTATGTTTGTTGCACATATCCTTTAACGTGAGCAAGGCTTCATTGCCGAAACATGTTGTTGGAGGAATAAACACCCTGAAATGACTTCCGGCGTCACGTTGCGTTATTGAGAGTGTACGATAATTGGAATCCTTTGGAAATTTTTGTGCTCCGCCGGCGTGTGCGCCTACCCCCGTGGGGCCCAAAGCAATCGGAAGGTGATTTTTGACGTGGAAATATATATATAGAGAGAAATTGTGTTAATCATGTACAATGTTTTTGATAAAAGCTTGTATTAGGTTTGTGGAAAGTATAATACAACTTAAAAGCATTTATGCAGCTATTTATACATTGAAGTATATGAAATTTGTGAAGTACATGAGACCCCTTGAATTACAGAAGTATGTTTTCTATGTCTCTCAAATTGGGCTCGCACTTGCACTTTAAAAAGGTGGGGCATTGACAAAGTGTTGTCATGTGATCAAGGACGGGACGGCCGAAATGCGTCATGACAATTCACTGGAGAAAATAAAATAGATTGGCACAAAGAAGGTCTGCCCTCGTCATTTGGCGTGCAATCACAGAGACGGTGTTACGCGTTGCCGTGATATATATATCTGCAATACCTCGCAGCTGCGCTCACTTTAGTGAAATACGAGGCAAGGACCAACTTATAACAGCATACATTATTTATTGTCAAACAGACAGTCTGCCATGACGCGTTTCGGCCATCCCAGCGGCCTTAGTCACATATATTACTTTTAACTTTGCCTCCTTTCAATCCCCTTCCGCCACGAAAAAAGGAATGCAAACTCCGGTTCCTGGTGCAGATTGCTTATTTTGCCATCACACCGCCATGACACGTTTCGGCCTCGACAGGTCTTGATCACATGATGCTCCCTCAGAGTTTCTTTGCTTATTTAAAGTGCCAATGTGCATATACACGTGATCTAAACAGTGTAAATAGAGATAAAATACTTCGGAACTACTGTCGTGAAACATCAGCAATTAATGGCAACAACCGGCATTTGCATAGTTAAAACAATCAGTTAAAATAACTAAAAAAGTTAAAACTGTCTAAAACATGTCAGTCCGAGCAGCAGCTTAATGTAAAATACATAAGATTAAATAACATTTTCTATTATCCTGCTCTTAGCATAATGTCACCTTAATATTAAGCTCATTATAACCCATTTGTATAATAATTTCATAATGATGATTTGCTTTCCTCATAGTACAGTTTGACACAGCCCTAGTGGGCATGCTCATGGCATTTTTTTATCTACATTATTTATAAAAAAAAAGTGCTAAGTGCATGAAAGTGTAACAGTGCCACCATATTAAACATCTATGTGCATAAAGTGCTATACGTGCATACATAAAAATATTCCGACAACAATTAAAAAACAATTGTATATAACCAATTATTAGATGCAGCGAAATGCTGACGGAAAGGGATATGTGAGTTTAATAAACACTCGCTAATTCTGCGTTAAAGTTCTTTATAGATGATAGGATTTTTGGCTGTTTTTTTACAAGCAAGTGTAAAAATCCTCAATAGAGTTATGGTCTTCTCTTGTCTTTGTATCTAGTTTGATAATGTAATGTGTTTCCAACTTTCTGAGTTGTGCTTCCCAATTGCCGCCTCGTCTCAATACTGGAATAGTATCTATTACAAAGTATTTAAGATGTTCCAGGTTGTTATTATGGACATCTTTAAAATGGCGTGCAGCCGGGTACGTTGGATCTGGGTTTGTGATTGCTCTCATGTGTTACAGTATTCTCTTGTAGACCTGGAGCTTCGTGCTGCCCACATACTGCAACCTACAAGAGCACTCCAAAATATATATTGCATATTCTGTTTTGCAGGTAAGCAATTTATTTATTGCGATAGGATCTTTCCTGAATGGAGTTGAGAAGGATGCTTTGTTGACACCACACCTACATGCACGACAAGTAGTGCATTTCAGAAACCCTTTGCTTGACGTCAACCAATTGGTTGTGTATTTAACCTCTGGACTGCTGCTGAATGGCAACAACCATCACAACGCAACTTTTACAACGCACTACCATCACAACACAACTTTTACAACGCAAGATTCATTACAACGCATGCCATTACAACGCATGCCATTACAACACATTCCATTACAACGCAGATGGGTAAGTATTTAATTTAATAATAATTAATTTAATTTTAATTATTTTATCTAATTTATTTATTTTTAAATGAATTTTCTTAAAATAATAATAATTTAATTTATTAAAATAAATTTGAATAATTAAATTTAATTTTATTTAAATTAAATAATTAAAATAAAATGTACTTTAATTAAACCCCCTGGAGTTAGAATAGTAATTTTTACCCATACACTATCCAACATTTACCCTACTATTACACCCTCCTGGAGTTGGAATAGTAATTTTTATCCCTACACTATCCAACACTTACCCTACTATTACACTCCCCTGGAGTTAGAATAGTAATTTTTACCCCTACACTATCCAACACTTACCCTACTATTACACCCCCTGAAAGATTTGGTTTTGAAACATAAAATAGTTATTCTCTAAGCAGAATGATATCATGTTGACTATCATTTTGTGTTGATAGAGATACATTGGTCTACATCCCAAGTAATGTTCTATGGTCTTGATACCACCCTGGTGGCGGGTACTGCTATATTGAGAGGTTACATCAAGGGACATTAGAAGATAGTCTTGTTCCCACGCATAGTTGCCAATATTTCTGAGAAAATCACCAGTGTCTTGGATATATATATATATATATATATATATATATATATATATATATATATATATATATATATATATATATATATATATATATATATATATATATATATATATATATATATATTGAAATCCCAAGGGTGCTCAGATATGAAGCCGCACTCCGCTGACAGGTTGATGCACAACACCTTTTATTTTCCAAAACATGCAGCTTTTCATCTCGCAAGTGAATCTCCCGGCCTGACGCGTTTCAAAGCCCTTCTGCTTCTCATCAGAGGCCAGCATTCGGAAAGAGTTTTTTTCCACCACATGCTCCCAGCACGATATCAATTATTTGAATAGGCCTCCGGTGTGCCTCTGCAATTCGAGTTCTTTTTCCTTGGTGCATGCTGGGGTATGTAGTAAATTCGGAATGTTTTTTACCCTCCAATGGGTTTCTTTCTCCCCTGCTCAATTTGAGATTAATTTTGTAGCCCTCCAGTGGGCCCAAGATGAACCTTTGCATGCTTTATTAATTTGAAGTACCTGCAGCGCTGTTACCGAGGGGATGGTACCTCTCTGCCAGACCTTCGTTTGTTCTCTAGGCGGTGCAATGCTTCCACGGCCGGAGCCGCCGTGATAATATTGAAATCCCAAGGGTGCTCAGATATGAAGCCGCACTCCGCTGACAGGTTGATGCACAACACCTTTTATTTTCCAAAACATGCAGCTTTTCATCTCGCAAGTGAATCTCCCGGCCTGACGCGTTTCAAAGCCCTTCTGCTTCTCATCAGAGGCCAGCATTCGGAAAGAGTTTTTTTCCACCACATGCTCCCAGCACGATATCAATTATTTGAATAGGCCTCCGGTGTGCCTCTGCAATTCGAGTTCTTTTTCCTTGGTGCATGCTGGGGTATGTAGTAAATTCGGAATGTTTTTTACCCTCCAATGGGTTTCTTTCTCCCCTGCTCAATTTGAGATTAATTTTGTAGCCCTCCAGTGGGCCCAAGATGAACCTTTGCATGCTTTATTAATTTGAAGTACCTGCAGCGCTGTTACCGAGGGGATGGTACCTCTCTGCCAGACCTTCGTTTGTTCTCTAGGCGGTGCAATGCTTCCACGGCCGGAGCCGCCGTGATAATATTGAAATCCCAAGGGTGCTCAGATATGAAGCCGCACTCCGCTGACAGGTTGATGCACAACACCTTTTATTTTCCAAAACATGCAGCTTTTCATCTCGCAAGTGAATCTCCCGGCCTGACGCGTTTCAAAGCCCTTCTGCTTCTCATCAGAGGCCAGCATTCGGAAAGAGTTTTTTTCCACCACATGCTCCCAGCACGATATCAATTATTTGAATAGGCCTCCGGTGTGCCTCTGCAATTCGAGTTCTTTTTCCTTGGTGCATGCTGGGGTATGTAGTAAATTCGGAATGTTTTTTACCCTCCAATGGGTTTCTTTCTCCCCTGCTCAATTTGAGATTAATTTTGTAGCCCTCCAGTGGGCCCAAGATGAACCTTTGCATGCTTTATTAATTTGAAGTACCTGCAGCGCTGTTAAATTAATCTCAAACCGGAGGCCTATTCAAATAATTGATATCGTGCTGGGAGCATGTGGTGGAAAAAAACTCTTTCCGAATGCTGGCCTCTGATGAGAAGCAGAAGGGCTTTGAAACGCGTCAGGCCGGGAGATTCACTTGCGAGATGAAAAGCTGCATGTTTTGGAAAATAAAAGGTGTTGTGCATCAACCTGTCAGCGGAGTGCGGCTTCATATCTGAGCACCCTTGGGATTTCAATATATATATATATATATATATATATATAGGGAGACCGATAGTTTCCTCACGAGGGAGTAATCTGGAAAATGCGTCAAGATACGTAGACCATTTCCTCCAGGGACCAGTTCAAAAACTACCAGCATATATAAAAGATTCAGGGGATTTTCTGAGAAAAATAGGAAACACAGACTGGGAACCGACCTACTCACTATTAACATTGGATGTAGTGGGATTGTACACATGCATCCCACACCAACAAGGGTTGGATGCATGTGAACACTTTCTATCAGAAAGATCTATCTCTTACATAGAACATACACAGATGTTGTTAGAAAATAATGAGAACCTGTCTTACCCAAAACTTCTTCCTATTCGACAATACAATATACCGGCAAAACCTGGGTACTTGTATGGGAACATGCTTTGCGCCATCTTTTGCAGGGCTTTTTATGGGCCTGTGGGAAAAAGAAGTGGCTTACAGAATGCCCACATACATGGAAAAAGTCGTCCGATGGTTAAGATACATCGACGACATTTTTGTCATATGGAGAGGAACACAGTCAGAAGCAGTTACCTTTGTCGAAACCCTCAATAGAAATAAATATAACTTGAAATTCACAGGTCATTGGGGTAAAGACAATATGGAATTTCTTGATTTGAAGTTAAGAGTCATTAATAACAAACTGGAGAGTACCCTGTATAGAAAGAGCACGGCAGAGAATAGCTTACTTCATGCCCAGAGTTGTCACCCCAGTGCGCTCATTAGAAGTATCCCGATGGGAGAACTATTGAGGGCAAAGAGAAATTGTAGTACACTGCAAGGTTACACAGAAGAAGAAAAACTGATGTCTGACAGATTCAGAAATAGGGGTTATTCAGAGAGGATTATCAATAGAACAAAGAGAGTAATGGCAGAAAAAGACAGGGAGACTTTGCTCCTAGAAAGAACGTAGAAAGATAAGGAAGAGAACACAGCCCAATTGATTACTACATACAGTAATCTGTCATATATGATCCGAAAAAGTCTGGCCAAGTTTTGGCCAATTCTGAAAACCGACCCGGACATCACTGACTATGTTGATCCATTTCCCCAAGTGACTTTTAAAAGGACTAAATCACTAAAAGATCAACTCTGCAAAGCAGTGGAAACCAAAAACCCGAAAATAGCTGGGATACAAGGCTTCTACACCTGTAGAAGCTGTAAAGCTTGTAAGAACAGTTGCAATACAAAAGAGGTGACTCTATCTCCAGGAACTGAAAAATTCCAAATAAAAGAACACACATCTGGCAAAACACAGAATATGCGGTTTACGCTTTATTTTGTCCGTGTAACATGTGTTATGTTGGCAGTACTATCAAAAAGGCGAAGCTCAGAGTCTTGGAACACTTATGAGCGATAAAGAATGGCGATAAGTTATACCCGATCGCCAGACATTTTCAAAGCCAGCATAATAAAGACACATCATTACTAAGCTTTTGTGTGTTGGATACAATCAAGTTTGACGAAAGAGGTGGGAACAGAGTCCAAAACCTACGGAGGCCTGAGTCAAGAATAATCATTCAGTACAAGACAATGACTCCGTTAGGGCATAATTGCGACAAAGAGCTTGAAGTACATTTGGGTTAATCTGTCAAGAAGGAAATGATTACTGATTTGTTGTATAATAAGTGACAGAAATGACTTACATCATTAGATAAATAGAATTTGAAAGATCATAATTCAGTTTTAGGAGTCTAGAAGCAGTAGTCTACATGGTATCCAAATTGCTAATAAGAATGTTTATTTATCTATTTTGATCTCTCCTAGATAGTAATTTAAGAAGCCAAGTTTTTCAAATAAGTATAGATTAGTCACAGGTTGTTTTTATTTATAATCTTTATTTGTTTCTTTTACTCTAGAGCACATGAAGAAAAGAAGCGGTAGAATGTACAGATACTGAGAGAATCTTTTCATGTAACTTCGTAAATCGAGTGAAATGTGGTGAATTGAGGGAACGAAAAGTCCTTTAGGGCTCAAAAACTTTTCTTATGTAGTTCGCTAAGAATAAGCGAAAAAGAATGTAGAACAAGGGGATATAAGTAAGGCATCTATTGATGCGGTGATGTTGAGTTGGAATGCCCACTGGGGCTAGATACCTTACAGTCGCTAAAGTCTGTCCGGATAAAAGGACTAAAAGATATTTTTTCGCAATTGAGACAAAAATAACTCAAGTGAAATTAACCTTTGCATCTAATTACCCCCTGTGTTTGACAATTTTTTGAAATCCTCTTAACCATATGGCTTTAAAAAGAGCTTAATATAGGTTTTGGTACTAAAAAGCACATGTATCAACATCTAATATACCGCTTGAATTACTTACATTTGTTATTTTATTTTAAGAATCACAGTTTTAGTCTGCTTTTCAGTTTCATTATTTGCACAACTATCACATGACTATATAAGTTGCACAATCATATGTTGAAACTTACTCGTGAGCAAGGGTCACAGACCCGAAACGCGTAGAGTGATTGCCTTTAAACTGTCTAATTAAAAGGCTTTTGGGAGATTGAAGTGTTCATGTGCCTTCTTCGAAGGATACTGAAGAAACTTTTGACTCCATATATATATATATATATATATATATATATATATATATATATATATATATATATATATATATATATATATATATATATTACCTACTAGCGGTCGCCAGTAGGTATATATAGTTAGGATTTTTTCCCTATGGCATTTCTGAAAATTCTATGTCTAATAACTTTAGCGTTTGTGGACGGAATCAGCTGAAATTTTCAGGAAAATGGCACATTTCGTTTCTGAGCAGCCCCTGAAAATTTGGTGGGGTTTCGTCAAGGGGGGGCTGAGAAAAAAGGGGGGTCCCAAAACGCGTTTTTTACATTGAGTTTTCCATAGGGCGGTTGGACTCACTTTTAGCTCGAACGGCTGAATGAATTTGCACGAAACTTGGCAAAATTGTAGGGACTGTTAGCCCGATGTGCCTTTGCTAGGTCTCAATATATGTGCTTCAGTGGATTTTGAGAAATTAACGTTTAAATCAAGATATATATCTGTAACAGCGCTCCGGGCAGCGATCCGGTCCGCTTACTTTTCGCGTTTCGGAACTTTGCGCGCAGAAAGCTGATTGGCTCTCCGGTGTCTGTCAACATTCTAAACAGTCCGGAGCGGCCGCCATCTTGTCTCTCGGTAGGATCGAGAGAGAAGAAGAGGTGAAAAACGAAAGGGGAATTTAATGAAAGGGGGCAAGGTATCCCCCTCTTGACCCCCTAGGAATGTTGTTGGGGTTATTAAAGGGTCCCGTGGGGAAAAGAAAAAAAAAATGATTTTTCACGGTAGAAGCGCTTCACGGGCCGCGAACTGGGCCGCAAACTGGTAGCGAAACGGGAATTCGCCATTTTGTGCTTCGTTAATTAAATTACTAGGTATAAGGGGGTGCGGGAGACGTATCCTAATCCCCTATGTTTCCTGAGGGTGGCTGAGGAGGCTGATATATGTTGATACATCTCTTCCAGCGGCTGTGCGTGAGCTTTTTTTTTTTTTGCTGCGTGACAGTCCGGAGCGGCCGCCATCTTGTCTCTCGGTAGGATCGAGAGAGAAGAAGAGGTGAAAAACGAAAGGGGAATTTAATGAAAGGGGGCAAGGTATCCCCCTCTTGACCCCCTAGGAATGTTGTTGGGGTTATTAAAGGGTCCCGTGGGGAAAAGAAAAAAAAAATGATTTTTCACGGTAGAAGCGCTTCACGGGCCGCGAACTGGGCCGCAAACTGGTAGCGAAACGGGAATTCGCCATTTTGTGCTTCGTTTTAATTGTTTAGAGACAAAAATTATCGCCGCACATCGGCCACAATGCATGAATATCGTTGAAAAGTCAGCGATATTCATGCATTATCCAGCAAATGCTCTTAGCCGTGTTATCCACCTTCCATTGGATAACATGGTTAAAAACTGCTCTGTGCGTGAGCTTTTTTTTTTTTTTTTTTTTTTTTGCTGCGTGACGTTTGTTAACGTTCGATTCGATGGAAATCAGGAAGTGTTGACCACCATTTTGTCACTGCGAGTAAATATTTTGTTATAAATGAATCCTTATTGATAAACATTGTCTGCGCCATCTTGCGTTTTGTCCAATGCCACAATTTTGTCGTGCACGGCAGCCATTTTAGATGCCTTGACCAGGGCCACTCTCTGCACGCCGCCGATTCTCAGCATGGCTCCCCACCCTCGCACGCATCTCCCCCACGCAATGGTCACCCCCGCTCTCTCTCTCATGCATGGGCCATATACTTCCCCCATCTGCGCTGCTCTTCTCTGAGAATCACACCCTGTGCCCGCTCGACACCTCCCTTTCACCCCATTCACTACCGCACCCTCTGACACTCCTCTTCCTCTGTGTCCGATTGTCCAGGCCGGACCTAGGCTATCACCTAGCCCTGCGGATGTAGTTTATGGCCCCAGCTGTAGAGAATTCAGACATGCCAACCCTCCCGATTCAGGCGTGTGACTACTGATTTCAGTGCTAGTCTCCCGCCTCCCGATTTCTGCAAGCAAAAACCCGGGGGCATATTACGAACAACTAGCGATAATTTTTGTCTCTAACTTGTTTAGAGACAAAAATTATCGCCGCACATCGGCGATTTTTATCGCAGATAAACCTTGCTATTATCGCAGAAAAGTCAGCGATATTCATGTATTATCGAGCAAATGCTCTTAGCCATGTTATCCACCTCCCATTGGATAACATGGCTAAGAACTGCTCAGGGCGGGTGTTAGATTTTGGAGATATTCGCGCTTAGCGCGAATATCTCCAAAAGTTGGTAATAGAAGATAGCGATGTTAGGGACTGTTTCCAGTCGCTAACATCTTGGCACGCCACTTTGCATGTCATTAGTGATAAGTATCACTGACATGCAAAGCGGGGCCCAAGATGGTCGCTATCTCCTTTTAGCTGTCACTAACTGGTGTTAGCGACAGCTTGGTAATAGGGAGATAATTTTATCTCCGCTTTCATGGCTTTTAAAGCCAAAAAAGCGGAGATAAACCCCCTTGATAATATGCCCCACGATTCCTTGGGGGTTTCAGCTGACAGGGCTTGGTATTGTGTTACATGGTAATTTTTCCAGGAAACGTCAGAGGGTCGATGCAGGGGTTCTAGAAGAGGTGATAAACCATTTAAGCCTCATGAACAAGCGCATGGTCTTTTAAAGATTTGTGAAGTACTCGGGGCAGCGGTGTGTGTGTGCCCTCTTTCAGGAGCGGGCGGGGGGGCACTGCCAGCAACTTGCCAGGTCAGGTAGTGTTCAACACGTGCATCACCCTTTCTCTGCCTGCTATTGCGCTCCATGCTTCGGAAAGGTAAGAAAAAGAACGTGCATTTGAGTTTGAAATGTCCGATCCTGCAGCAGCACACTTCCAAAGCCCACACATGACAATAACCCGATTCAAGGCCCCATTCACCCGTTTTAAAAAAAATAGATAACACTCCAACAAAGTAAGATTATAAAACTTTATTAACTATTAACTATAACGAACGGAACAAAAACTAAAAACATTTAAACATTTTTCAACACAAAAAGCAACAATGGTTAGAAGCTGTCTTTTGTGCGAATAGTCCCAAGGCAGCACAACGTGCAGAGTTCTGGACGGCACCCAGGTGATGTCGCCTGGGTGCCGCACTGGTTTTGGGATCCTACAATGCAGCACAGAAAAACAGCGTGGGGCGTCCCGGGTGGTGCGGGGGGAGGCCTCGTCAGTAGCGGTCTGTTGTGCGAATAGTCCCAAGGCAGCAGAACGCATTGAGATGTTGATGGGACTGTGTCCAGTGTCACATGGCTGACACAACATGTACGACAGGCACCCAGGTGATGTCCAGTAAACTGCCGCACTGGTTTTGGTATCCTACAATGCTGCTCCGAAAATTGGCGTGCGGCGGCCCGGGGGTGGGGGAGGCGGCGTGAACGGGCCTCCCCAGGTGGCGGCCATCTAGCTGAGTTGCGCCCGCTCTTGCGGCTACAGCGTCTCGCTCACCATGTTGTTGAGTTGCTTCCACTCTTGCAGTGCAGCGATAGGCGGCTGCCACATGGCTCTTAAAATGGCGGACGGCTCCTCGGTTTTGGGCCTGGTCCACTGAAATGGCCCTGGGACACCTTGGAACTCGGACGCTTGCCTGCTAGGACTTGGGCTCCATTCTCGAAAAGCGTCCCCTCAGCCGTGAAGATTCTACAAAAGTCTTGGGGGCCCCCGACTCCCGCAGGCTTCCGGTGGGGAGCGGCTGCCATGATTGCTCGCGGAATGACCACGACGGAGCCACGAGATGGTGGTGCTCCCATGCTGACGCCAGCTTCAGTCTGAATGATCCAGAAACAAGGTGGGGCTTTCATCGTTTGGGAAAAAAAAATGTTCTAAACCAATGAAAAGTGTTATTTTTAGGTCATATGACCAAGCCTTCCATCTTTAGGAAACCAAAAGTAAAATGAACCAATGAAAAGTTTTATAAACAAGTCACATGACCTGTTATGCGGCATAGGGCTACAAAAAGCGTAGAAAATCCGTTGGCACGTGAGGCGGCGTCAGTAGCGGACCGATGTGCGAATAGGCCGAAGGCAGCACAACGGGCCGAGATCCGGATGCTACCGAGGTGGTGTCCAGCAAATTGCCGCACTGGTGTGGCCATCCTACAATGCTGCGCCGAAAGACGGCGTGTCCAGCTGAGTTGCGGTCACTGTTGCGGTACAGTGACTCGAACGCGCCGAGATCCGGATGGCACCGAGGTGGTGTCCAGCAAATTGCCGCACTGGTGTGGCCATCCTACAATGCTGCGCCGAAAGACGGCGTGTCCAGCTGAATTGCGGTCACTGTTGCGGTACAGTGACTCGAACGCGCCGAGATCCGGATGGCACCGAGGTGGTGTCCAGCAAATTGCAGCACTGGTGTGGCCATCCTACAATGCTGCGCTGAAAGACGGCGTGTCCAGCTGAGTTGCGGTCACTGTTGCGGTACAGTGAGTCGAACGCGCCGAGATCTGGATGGCCCCGATGTTGTGTCCAGCAAGTTGCCGCACTGGTGTGGTCATCCTACAATGCTGCGCCGAAAGTCGGCGTGGGGTGCCCCGTTGGCTTATGAGGTGATGTCAGTAGTGGACCGATGTGTGAATAGGTCGGAACCAGCACAAGGCGCCAAGATCCGAATGGCAAGTCCTGGATGTTGAGTGCCTCAGTTGAGAGTTCTGAGCAGTGCTTGTAAGACTATCTGAAGTTTATTATAAGAATCAGAGTAAGTTGAAGACTGTCTGAAGCTTATTTGCAGCTTTTGCAGCTTCACTATTGCCCAAGGTGGTGTCCAGCGGAACTTTTTTCCTTTTCCTTTCTGCTTCTTTTCCTACAATCCGTTTCATCTGAAGACACGACCAGGTCCCTGAATGTGTGTAGGGGGACGCTATTGATTGAATGAAAATGGCGGCTTGACACAAAGCTGACTCAAGCGTTACTGTTGATGCTATACAGACAAAAATTGGTTTTCAGTTTGTACATTCTTCAGGTTTTTTTTTTCCATCCAAGTCTGATTGAGAGTTTGTAGAAAAATGGCTTCAGATTTTCCACATACTACTCTTCAACATTCTTCCTAAATGTAACAATGTGAAACTCACTAGGAGAACGGCTGTTTCTGTTTCCTTTCAAAATGCTGCCAACAATATTTTCTGAATGGAAGACACCATCTTGTAGCATAAAGGGCCGAAAGGGGTTCTGGTCTGGCCGATGGTTGGTGGAGACATTTTGACTATATCTTGGACCTGCCCGGCCTCGCCCAAAATGGCGCCGGTATAAATGGGACTCGTAACTCCTTGCCCGCAAATGTATATCTAGAAAATGTTATTGTAAGTGGCCCTGTCCTATTTTAATTACAAAATGTATGTCCACCGATTCCGCAACTGTTAGACACCTTAGTTCTTGCAACCTAATGGCCCGCTCGTTACGTTCCTCTACAGTGTAAATGTCTCCTCATCATATACGATTTCAGTTTGCTCCGTGGCCGGCCCACGTGGTTATAGGCCCGTATTTGTATACTGACATTTTCACAATAAAGGTTTTTAAAACAAAACACGGTAGTAGTATTTACATTGGTAAAGTTTTTACTTTTAGTCACTGTTTTCGAATCAGTAAAAGGCAAGTGAAATAAAGCAGTCCAATTACATGACGGATAAAAGGTATAATATGTAGGAACGCAGTAAAGATAAATGGTCAAGGGCAGTTGTGTTTTTCATGTCTGCAACATAAAGTGATCGATAAGAATCTGATAATCAGGCGTATCGGCGACTAAGACAGCAGGCCGAATCTCTTTTACTCAACGGCTCCGTCATGGAAGGAAGAAACGCCCTTTTTCTCGAAAAAGGAATATATTTTACTTGCAAGACAGTTGTAAATTTTCCGGGAAAGTACATTAGCCTGGAATATTATAACATATGTTTGAAAAAAAAATATTGTTCGAAAACAATAAAAAGCGTAATTTTTAGGTCATATGACCAAGCTTTTCATCATTAAATTAACAAAAGTAAAATGAACCAATGAAAAGTTTTATTAACAAGTCACATGACCTGTTATGCTTACGTTACGCGCTGCGCGCCGCGCCTCGGATCACTTCCGGGTGCGCTAACGCGGCGTGTCATATAACGCATTACGCGACAACGTAGGTCAAGAATATAGTCAAAATGTCTCCACCAACCAGCGTTCAGAACACAACCCCTTTCAGCAGTCCAAAAAGTTCTGTTAAATGACAACAGAGGGGACAGGCAACAAGAACCATCAGTCAAAGAGGGGAGGGCAAGTTCTTCTCTTCCGGGTCATGTTGGGGCGCTACCGGAACTGATCGAATTGGTAGTCTACAGTGTTTCTGGATGTTTCAGACTAAAGCTGGCGTCAGCATGAGACCACTACCATCTCGTAGCTCCGTCGTGGCCATTCCACGAGCAATCATGGCAGCCGCTCCCCACCAGAAGCCTGCGGGAGTCGGAGGCCCCCAAGACTTTTGTAGAATCTTCACGGCTGAGGGGACGCTTTTCGAGAATGGGACCCAAGCCCTATCAGGGAAGCGTCCGAGTTCCAAGGTGTCCCAGGGCCATTTTAGTGGACCAGGCCCAAAACCGAAGAGTGGGCCACCATTTTGAGAGTCCTGTGGCAGCCGCCTATCGCTGCACCGCAAGAGCGGGAGCAACTCAACTACATGATGAGCGAGACGCTGTAGTCGCAAGAGCGGGCCGTAAACAGCTGAATGGCGGAAGAGGCACAGTGTAGCAAAAGCGGGCGGAATGGCAACTAAAACGGTAAAGGGGCGCCCCACTACAGCTTGTCTTCAGGTCAAACGGATTGTGGGACAAGGTCCAGAATTGAAGAGTCATCAAAAGGCAAAAAGTTCCGCCGGACCCCGGGAGCCGGCCGCCTATGTCGGGGGCGATCTCAGGCTACACCAGTGCTATAAGACTTGGGGAGGGTGTCGGAGCCAAGCGTCTTCTCCGAGTCCATGGCCATCACACCGCCCCTCAGGGGCCTCCGTCAAGCTGTTTAGGAAGCTAACATATCACATTGTTTTCTAATGCAGTCAGGTCCACAAACGACACTCACTTACTTTGAGAATAGTGAAGCTGCAGTAGGTGGAAATAAGCTTCAGACAGTGTTACAAGCACTGCTCAGAACTCTTAACTATGGCACCCAACATCCAGAACTTATGCTATTTGAGAATGGCAGTGACATCGAAGCATCTCAGGGACCAAAACCATTAACGTACTTTCACGTATGAAAATCTTACTTGGGGAGGGGGCAGGAGCGAAGCGCCCCCTCCCATTCAGCGCCACCACACCGTATGTTGAAAATTTGAAGCCATCGTTCTACAAAGTCAACCAAACTTGGATTGAAAAATCTAGAAAAATGTACAAACTGAAAACCAGTTTTGGTCTGCATAGCATCAGTAGCAACGCTTGAGTCAGCTTTGTGTCAAGCCGCCATTTTGATTCAACAAAGCACAGGCATTGAAAAAGGCTCAAATTCAGAACTCTAAACTATGGCACCCAACATCCAGGAGCTTGCCATCCGGATCTTGGAGCCTTGTGCTGCTTTTGATCTATTCACACATCGGTCCACTACTGACATCATCTTATAAACCAACGTTATGTAAATAGTTTTTTAATAAAATGTTTTACCCTGTTTCTTTGCTGGTGTGTTGTCTATATTTTTAATATTTGCATAGGGTTTGTCGTTATTTTGTGCGGGATGGGTGATGGAGCCGAGCTGTCTTGCAGCCCTCATGGTGTGGAGCTCAGTTCATCTCACTATTTTCGTATTTCTCATGAAGGGTTGTTCCTAATATTTCTATTTTAGCGAGGTCAAAAAGAGATCCAATTAGTGGCCTACTGATTTTGCTCGATTACTTTTATTTTTTTTACACGATTTTTCACTATCTGCAAAGACTAAACAGAGTATTGCGACTTTGTGCTTGTTTGTAAATAGAGAATGATCCAAAGAGAACCAATTCTAAAACAGTAAATGCTTGGACAACAATCAATCAAATGGAGAGACAAGCAGGCACGACGGATTACAACGGGGGCAAAGGCTTGCGTTAACTACCGTTCACTATCTGCAAAGAGAGAGTACTACTAAGACAAAAGAGGGGAGGGGGGGTGCAGCGTTCAAAGCACATCAGCGTGCATAAATACGAAAATGTTTTTATCTATCACGTACTTGACATTTTAAAGCTTTTCATATTTGCTATTAAAAAACCAATGAAATTCACAGAAAAAACCATAGGTTATAGTGGATATATAGTTAGGAATTTGCATTTACAAAACCTTGAAAATTCAATGAAAAAACCATTGGTTTTAGGCCATATATAGTTAGGGATTTGCATTTACAAAACCTTATTTTACTCGCATAAAACCATTGAAATTCCATATATAGTTATAAGCGCTAACTATATATCGCGCACCCGCAATCCACTGCTGATGATGTCACATATTACATCATTCATGACATGGTTAGTGACATCACTGATGACATCACTGATGACATCTCAAATGACATCACTGATGACATCACTGAAAACATCTCATTTGACATGACTGATAACATCACTGATGATATCATTCATGTGATAATACGATGAACCTCTTCAGACTCTAATATAACCTTAGATACAATCAGTGTAAACAGACACTCACAGACTGTCACTCATCCATGGAGTTACTCACACACCTAGTCAGTCATGCAAAGAATCAATCACACCTCCATTTCCTCAACTATACAGTTATACAAAATTTACTTATTCAAACATATACTAACACATATTTACTCTATTATACAATCCCTGATACAAGTTCACAATGATCCATACAGCCACTCACACATTCACTGGCTCTTATGCACAGTTATTTATATATGTTAACTCTCACATGTACTGTGTTTTACATATGTACTTACTTTGACATGTAGCACTGAGATATCCATTCACTCACCAATGCACTCATGCACACAGTCAACCGCCCATACAGCTGTTTCCACATGCACTTTTGAAACCATACATCTAGTGAATCAACTGCTCACACATCTATGCACAGAGTCATACACCTCCCAGCCACCTACACACACACTCAGTATCCCATACAAATACTTGGGCAACCAATCAATAACCCATATAGTTACTCATATAGCTACTTATCAACACATGCAACAGTTTACAGAACAACAGACATAATGATGCACAAATTAAGACAGTTTAGTCACTAACCCATGCACTCAGTGAGACACATTTAATCACTCACTCATACAGTCAGTCATGCACCTACTAAATCCTTCATCCAGACACTTATATATCCACTCATTCTTCAATATGTAAGAGATATTTTAACTTTACAGAAACATACAGTTACTGCATGTTGTCATCAGTGATGTCATCAGTGATGTCATTTGAGATGTCATCAGTGATGTCATCAGTGATGTCACTAACCATGTCATGAATGATGTAATATGTGACATCATCAGCAGTGGATTGCGGGTGCGCGATATATAGTTAGCGCTTATAACTATATATGGAATTTCAATGGTTTTATGCGAGTAAAATAAGGTTTTGTAAATGCAAATCCCTAACTATATATGGCCTAAAACCAATGGTTTTTTCATTGAATATATATATATATATATATATATATATATATATATATATATATATATATATATATATATATATATATATATATATATATATATATATATATATATATATATATATATATATATATATATATATATATATATATATAACCTATCCGTGGAGGACAGAGTGAGTCGCACACCTCGTGGCAGTTTATAAAATTTCTTTATTTCTTTCCATGGAGCTCCGTTCTTCCTTATGCATTTCGGCCAACCTTTGGCCTTCGTCAGAGTGGGGGGGAGCTTACATCCGGCATTAATACTGACTTCCTCTGACCCGTTCGTTGCTCATATCTTCATTATAATAATTACCCTCAGGTGGGTTTGCGATGACGTGCATATATATATATATATATGTATATGTATATATATATTCATATATATGAGTGTGCATCACAGTAAAATTAATATACTTATATATTTTAAATAGAACTAAATAGATAACAACTGCACTAATTAGTGTTTACCGTAAATGTAAAAAAACAAATCTAACTACTCTCCAAAGAAACTTTCAAATTAAAATTAAATTAGTGGACAAATCAAAACACGTTCTCAATAAACGAAAACAGTGTAAGAACACCACAACATGCACAACTAAGCGATTTCTGAGCAGCAATTACAGCAGAACAATATGCCTTATCACATGGATTGCAACTCTAGAAAAATAGGATTCAGCGCTTTAAAAAAAGCACTAAGTACTACAAAGAAAGTACGTTTGTCATCAAATAATAGCTAACAATACAGTACTATCTAAAACTACTTTAGAGGGGAGGAAAATAAATGAAAGTATGCTACACATGTATTTCTCCAATATTCCAACATACAGGCGAATTCAATACAAAAAGAAACAAACATATAAAAGGGCTGCTCTCCACCTAAATTTGGCAACGACCCAGAGTTCTCTGCTTATTTGTTTTTGCATCATATATGCATCATTCTCCGCCTGAAGAAGTATGGTTTTGAATTATACTGGGTGCTCCCTTGTTTCTAAACAACGTTAACTCTCTCTGAAGAGCTATAATGATGGTGATACACATCAGGGATTACATTTATTGATAATGGGTTGGCTTGGATGGTATTTTACCAATGTATACATACATAATGTATACCTATATAATATACTGTAAAACCCACATATAAAGTGTTGGAAACAGCAAAATAATTGAAATCCCGAAAAGGGAAGCTGATATTTTGTCATAGAGGTTATACATATAGTAAGGGGAGCAACACAAGTGAAGAAAACCCACTTGAGATGCACAAATATTATTCTATCATATGTTATGCCAAGATCATATGTTATGCCAAGGCTACCACTGAAAACGTAACAGTAGTCTAGAAGAGGAGGTAGATCATGTCAGGATTTTGAATGCCTTTGGAAACATCACTGAGGTGCTAAAATCATTGCTTACACAACTTATTAAATCTGGTAGGGCACGAAAACAGAGTGATTTGACCATTCATGCACTCACACATCGAAATTTCTAGAGGAGGCCCTCTATGGTTCTCCTAGCGATAGCTCAGCTATTATATACCTATGCAAGAATTATAAGCAGGAACTTAGCTGCCTACTTCCCTTCTAGATTCTTCAGCTAAACTGATGGGAAAGGTCCTCCTACAAAGACTGGAGAACTGGGCTGAAAACAATTCCATCAAGTCTGAGACAGAATATGGTTTTAGAACAGGGCGGGGGACTGTAGAGCAATGTGTAAGTCTTGAATTACTTATAGGGAAGTCTGCAAAAGCGAAAACTGTGTATCTCTATTTATGCTTTGCCAACCTAAGCAGCACCTTTGATCTGGTGGCCCACTCAATACCCTGGTCTACTTTTATCTCCCTGGGTGCCCAGAGGAAACCAACTAGCTTCCTTGCAAGCATACATGAAAACCTACTGGCTATGGTGCGGTATTGCCCCAACTGGGAATGTTCCCCTCTTTATAAGATCAAGAGGGGTATAAGACAAGGGGGTCATTCTTGTTTTCACTGTTTATTATTGGGGTGGATGACATCTTACAGACTTTGCAGGCCGATGCCACTATTGTCGATTGCTGCTCAGTGCCAAGATTGTTGTATTCTAATGAGGCCATCCTGTTATCCAGGACTGCAGTTGGCCTACAAAGATTAATGGACTCTTCTGGGTATTTCATGGGATCTAGAAGAATGAAAATAAACAATGGAAGAACATTCACAATGGTATGCAGAAAAAAGGTGCACAAGTGCAGGACCTTTTATATTGAGGGTTTCCTGAATGCTAGTATAAATTCCTTTTGTTATCTAGGGATGCATGGGTGCAACAAGTTTCAAATACTAAGTTAAAATTGAGTCAAATATCTGACAAAGTATTTATGTTCTCCCATAAAATCAGTGAAACAGTAAAAAATAGTAAATTGTTTTATTGTTTGGTCAAAAAAATTAAAACCTTAACAATATAAACATGTATAAAAACAGAAGTTAAAACATTAAAAAGAGAACAGTCACATTACACCAATTAAAGAATCACAAAAGAAAATCATAGGATATCATTGTTTAACAAATATTTTACCACATTATTGTCCCTTTACTCTTTTTTTTTTTTAATCAGTAGTTGGCCCGTTGAAGAGGTGGTTCACATAAAGAACTGCTACCTATAGGTGAGAGCTATGGGATTATACATACAGTAAATCCATTCAGACAGAGGAGACTTGTTTCCTCAAATGTTTGTTGTGTGTACCTAGATCTGCATAATCTTTTATAGCTCATATGGAACCCTACCTGCACTATCTGGAGGGTATTTAGGCTTTGAAACCCTTATTGCTATGGCCGCCTATTTGGGAAAAAAACAGTTTTACAAACTCTATCATCCTAGACTATCTAGCTTTAGGCCATGCTCTTAAGAATCCCTGGGTGTCTTATATAAATGATTTTTTTGGGTTATTGTTTGATCTACCTGTTTTTGGAACGACCTCGAAAAGTATCCTTTCCAATGAGAAGAGTGTGATTAAGGTCTCTTTTATGAAATGTAGACTGGAGCGAAGAATGTGTGAAGAATCCAGGAAGCAAACAGTTATGACATATTTGTTAAATGTTTTGCGAGACGGTTGCCAATCATACCTGTACTGGGTAAGCAATAGCCAGCACCGTTTTGTCCTAACCAGACTGTGGCTGTGCACCTTTCATCACTTGGTTCCCTTTCCCAATATGAATAAATGTCCTACAAGTACTAGCCCTTATCCCTGTGATAATGTATCGACGCAAAGCATGCAGGACTTCATCTTATTTTATGGGTTTTATGCTGGTTTGAGGAGACGCATTTAAAACCAACTTTTATACCAGAGAATATCAGGGGTTTTAAAAATGGCTGCATGACATATTTTCACACTTTGGTATCCTTTTGTATCTTTTAATAATGCAATTTATGTTTGAGCAGTATACACCTCAGAAAAAGCATTGTATTGTAGTGCAAATTAACAGGGATGATTTAGCTGTTTTTTATTTTTATTGTTTTCAAATGTTATATGTATTGGTAATATATTTTATGGTAACAGTATTTGTGCCGAATAAAAAGTTTGAATGGAATATGAACAGTTAATAAAGTTAGGGAACATGACCATCACCCTTAAAGAGCTTAGTAGAAGCTGACGAAAATGAACTAGAAATAGTTGCAAAGGTTCCTAAAATAGACAACAAAGTCAACTCTGTGGCATATCAAACCTAAAAAGATTAACTGTCAGAGGACATAAAACGGAAAAAGGGCATCACAAGTAGCACAAACAAATATATGATGAAATGGATGCACCCCAATGTTTAGTAACCACAAAGAAACCAGAAACTTTTTAATTATACAGCAACCATGATACCAATAAAAATAGTATAATTTATGCACACAACCACAATTTACTACCTTAACACGATGTAACTCATCAATGCTGTGTTGCATGAACTGAGTCTTTGTCTCAGTTCTACAAGGTTTTGTTTGCACACCCATGGGTGACACAAGTGAACTGAGTTCAATGCACCAGCACAGAATATGAAAAACAGTTTATAAAGCCACACAGAACTCCACCCAATGAAAATGATCATTTATTAATGATTTACACATTCAAGATCAATAGAAATGAAATATGTATTACAGCATATTTATTTTAAAATAGGTATTTTAAAATGCTGAGATCCAGTGGATATGATATTTGTAAGGAATTGGGTTACTGGTTGAGGGGGTTGAAACCCTACTCAAGCAGGAACCACAACCTTTGAAAGGGTGACGACACAAGCAAACTCTAAATTAACATGTTCTCAACCCTCTGGTACCTAGGTACAGAGCATTCCCGCTAAACTTAGAGGCAATATATAAAGTATTTGTACAAACAGTAATGAAAGCACACCAAAAAAGAGATCCCACACCAGATTTTAAAAATAGAGTAATCTTTCACAAATAAAACAAAACAAAACCAACAAAAATCCAGTCAGTAGAACCAGAGATATTGCAGGTTTAACGATTTCAGTGAAAACAGCTCCAACGTGATGCATCTGGGCGATGCATCATGTTGTAAAGCCCTGCGCCACATGTAGGCGTTCCTGCGCAGGGGGGGCGTTCTGGTGCAGGAACCTCCTTAAAGTGGCTGAGAGAAATCTACAAGGTTTTACTCAGTCACTTTTAGGCCAATGCTGTGTCAAAACCCTGAAGCAGGGGTAAGGATTGACGCAGCATTAAATAGATAGGCCCCCCCATAGAATTGCTGGAGCTGCATCGCGCTTGCGACGCTACTCCAGCAATGCACCACTTTTACAGCACAGCTGCGTCACGCATCTGTGCCATTTTTGCCCCATGGTGCGCCGCATTGTAAATGCGGCGTATCCATGATGGAGTAGCTGTGGCGCAGAATAACTGGCGCATCCCTGCTGATTTGCAGGGATGCACTAGTTATTGTAAATATGCCCCTGTGTGTTTGCAGGTGACATAAACTTAGGATGATGTCATACTGATTCCATGCAACCCCGTAGGATATGCTGTCCCTTAGACCAGCTAGCTTGCAGTGCCACTGTTAGCCTTCCTAAACCAGAACAGGGAGCAAACAGTTCTGGCAACCACTGAACATGACATTTCTATTCCCTCAGGAACTATGGTGACAGGCTTGAAACTTTCCCTCAGTCACTCATGCTTTCTTTTGCTCGGAGAAATATGCAATTAACACACAAAGGGGAGTTTTCAATAATTATTGAACCGTAGTGATTATTGTATTGAAAATATGGGCTGCAATGATAAATTCACATTAACAGATAAAAGTTATAAAGAGTGTCAACACAGTAAATAAAACAAATTCTTCCACTATCTTGTTGAGACAGGTTACGTATGCATACATATAAAAGATTGTAATATTGAGCGTACCACTACGATTCTAACCCTAACCTACATGTCTAGGATGTGAATGAATGATCTGCCAAAAAAGCCCTCATCTGGAGGATCTAACCCCTTTACCTGTTTACCTGGTAGGTAAGAGTGTATGAATCGTCTTGGTCTGGAACTGGACACACCTCACAGAGATGTCAGTCAGCTCATAGGTAAAAGCTTCAGTCTGTAGGGATCACTCAAGTTCAGCAGAAGTGTCTCCTCTGATTATGGTCGGAAACAAAAGTATATATATAGAAATTGGCATCCTTGCCTCGGGTCGAGATTGTGATAAGGCAACCAATGTTTGTGTTCTACAGATAGCGGTGTCACAATATGAATGTAATAATAGACACATCAGCATTATGCAAATCAGTGGCTTTGCACCTAGTGCCAAGCCAGTGAGCTAGTATTCTCACAAAGTTCTCCATATCAGCAAGGTCGGTGTTTCTACAAAACTAGTCCGAGCACCATGAATGCAAATATGTGTCAAATGTCCTTGTGGTAAAGAGAAGGTAACTTTAGGAACAAGCATTTGCAATGCAGTAAGTCTCACATTTACACGAGTTTCAGCTATTGCCATTGTAAATGACAATGCCTTGTATTTATAGGGTTATATAACATTAAAAAAAGGAATTGTCAATTACATTACTTATAGCTTAAACTCTTGCAAATGAAAGACTTATTGCATTGCAAATGCTTTTTTTGCAGCATCTGCTTCTTCCATAAATTCTCTGGCTTGCCTACGTACAGTAAAGAGTTCCATATCTTTGGTACACACCCGAGAAAGACGCAGGCACTAAAGGATCTTTTCTTGAAATGTAACCTCTGTACGTTATTAGTTTATTTTACTTTTAATCATGTGAGAGTCGCCGGAGATGTCAGACTTGTGTGTAATGTCCTGCCTACCTACCAAGGCTATCTACAATCTTTAAAATACCCCAACTTGTATGTGCTTTCCCTGCACCTGTTTGGCTTCACCTATGGAAACACTTCCACCCATGGCAGCAAACCTCTTGTACACTTTACATCTCAGCCTAGGATGTGCTGGTCCTGCCATGTCAGGCTTCCAAGATAGTTTTACTTGAGAAACATGTTCTTTTGTAGCAAACCTGCAACACTGGGGTGTTAGGACACATTATCTGGAACTTATCTGAAGTACAATACGATAGGAATTTGCAAAGAGGAGCAGAGTTGCAGAAGAAGCATGTTTAAGCTGCAGTGACAAAAGCCAACAGAGGAAATGAGTGAACAGTTGGTAGCAAACCTAGTAGGGGAGAAAAGAGAGTTGGTTTTACTCCAGGTGGAGGTGGTACAGATGGAATTTGAGCAGGATGGGTTTAGAGCTTATTTCAAGAGGAAGAGAGTTGAACGCTGGGGTCACCACTGCAAATGAGGCGGTTCCATGCCCGAGAAGTTCCGACAAAAGGAACTTCCAGTGTTAGGGTCTCTTTACTCACCCAAGATGGTACGTGTCGGCTATAAAATCGAGGATTACGTGAGATGTTCAGCTTCGTTTGTGATAAGGCACGTTTTGAGTTCACATCTGAGGCTCATCTGGTGGCACAGGAGAATGTTTGCATCAATGCACCCGCTTTACCAAAGTACATGGGTTTATCTGTGGCCTTGTGCTTGTAAGCTAATTACACATAGTTGGTAGCGCCTCCATTTGGTGTCTGGCTCTTGCCTTTTCCACTAGCCATGTTTTCAGTAGCCAGATGCCCCGCCACGTCTCTCTTGTAGGTCACGCCTACTGCCCTGCACTCCCCCTCTTTTTTTGCGGCTAACTGTGTTTTTATCCCCCACTTCTAGAACTACTTGCTTTGAGCTCACCTGTGCCAGCTGTTAATGCTAATTTGATGATTTTATTTTGCACACAAAAGAGTAAACTGAACAGTCAATAGATACGTGTGTAAGATTAATCTGCGGGTATTGTATTTTCATATCAATATGCACGTGTCCACATATAAGGGAGCACGTTAACAGGACAGTATGGATAACACCCTGCTGTTCAATGCCACCACCCATTACTGCAGTAATTGGCTGCCTGGCCCTCCAGCTGCCCGGTCCGAGCAGGGAAGAGCATGCTTCCTTCTGCCACTCCCTCCTGCAGGGCAAAGCTGTCTACACCACCCACAGTATGGATAACACCTTGCTGTTCAATGCCAGCACCCATCCCTGCAGTACTTGGCTGCCTTGCCCTCCAGCTGCCCGGTCCGAGCAGGGAAGAGTGTGTCTCCTTCTGCCACTCCCTCCTGAAGGACACAGCTGTCTACACCACTCGCAGTCCTCGCCAACGCCCGGCTCGTAAACTCTCGCCCCTGCTGGGTTCGGCTGCGCACTCTGTTGTGGGGTTGGTGGGTAAAAAGACAAACTGTCAAAATTACGTCTTGGGGCCCATGTGCACTTCAAGGTCCGCGGTCGATGAATTACCTCAGCGTTAATCGCTCCGGTGCACACCGCGCAATTAATGTCTTCATTCGACCAGAAACAGTGCTCATTAAAAAAAGGGCAGAGTGTGCACATCGGTTACCTGGAGTCTGCTTTCCTCTCTAGAGATTACACTGCACACACGGGTGAAGTTGCATCAGCGCATCACCATGCGCGCGCGCCTCGCGGTGCGGCAGCAGGCAGACTTGCTGCAGCAGGGAGAGAGAAGGGGGCCTGCACCGGTTTCCTTGCGGTTGCCAGCAGGAAATATCTGTTTGTAATTACTAACAGATGGTTCCTGCGTGCTCCCGCAAGGAAATCGCCAACGTGCACGCGTTGCCATTAAAGGCAACGGAACGCGTGCATGTTTTGGCATGAAAAGGCGCATCGATTCCTAAACAGCGCATGTGCGCTGCGTAGGCGAGACCTAAAAAGGATTGTGTACATGTAAGAAAGACACTAAATCCTGCCGGGCCCACTGTTGGCACATGACAATACCAACAGTGGATATCTGGTAGTGCCAGACTGGGACAAAGTCACAAGCTCATGCCTACCACGATAGAGCACGGGCTGCCTACAGGGACCCAGTTAGTTCCACTGAACAAGAGTACTTTAAATTCTGGATGCGGATCGCTGCGAGGTTTAACGTTCAGGATGCATCATGCAGCTATGAGGATGCATTGGTTCCATGGAGCTGCGAGGCTTTGATTCCAGAACCTGTGTCATTGTCAAGGCTGGGGTCAACAGGAGATTTGCAATACCAGAGCCTGCATTGAGGAGCTGTCGCGCGGCAGCAGTTTCAATGCAGCCGGCGAAGTCGATGCAGAGTTCTTGCACTGGTAGAATCCTGGCAGCAGAGGTGATGCATTGGTTCTGCCCAGGGTTGCGTTCCACAACAGAGGAGATGCATTGGTTCTGCTGGTTCCACAGATGCGCTGGCAGGGCATCTTCAGGTCTACTTCCAAGGGTCCAGAAATGGGGTGGCACCACTTGGTAGGGTAAGACTCACAGATGGCAGAGTCCAGGTCCTGGGGTCAAGATTGTTAAAGCCGTCTGTCTTGAGGCTGTAGTCAGGAGGCCAGCCAACTATCCCTTTGAGTCACCCTGGGATAGGGTGACCAGTCGTCCTGGTTTTCAGCAGACGGTCCCTGTAGATGGCTAGTAATATAGAGAGCAGTGAATGACGCACTATGCAAATGCAATTCCAAAATGATATGTGTCAATGTGTTCTCAGTACCATTGTGTGGCATGTCTGGTTAATTGTCCCTGTGCCATCTTATGGACTTTTTGAGCTCTGGGCAAGACATATTTTTGGGCCTCCTGTTCAGGAAATCCTTCCACCCAACTCTAGCTATTTCAAGCCTTCATGATGCCAAACAATATTAAATTACGTTAAGCTTTTCAAAAATTCGATTAATCAAAACACCCAAAAGCTCAAGCAGGATGGCGTTCCTCAGCCTAAAAGAAAGCTTCAACATGCCCTTCCTTTTTGTACTTGGATCTTCAATATTTTACTCATGTAACACCAGTATATTAGGTGGAAATCATTTTTCTGAATTGACTGCTTCTCTTTAAACCATCAAATGAATCGCTGATACCTCAACTAATTAACAAATTGAACAATAGTAACATCCCAAAATGTGTTTTGCAATCATAAATAGAGCTTTTAATTTGGCAACACTTTACTGCACTGTGGTATTTGATACCAGAATCTTCCTTTTTGCAAGTATTTTTCAACAATGCTGATGAACACACCCTTCTGAAATGTTTCTAACTTATGGGCACTATTGCGTTCCTGGTGCCTCCTTATGGATATTTCAAAAGAAGAATGTGTTTGCTATGTGCGTAAACGTAAATTGCGTCATAGTTACATGACTTTTTTTCTTCTCCAAATTAAAACACAGAAAGGATAGCTAGCTTCCTACCAGAGAAATGCCTAAGTGATAGTGTTCTGTTAGCAAGAAGATGCAAAGATCTTTCCCATTTCTGGTCGGGAACAGTAATGCCAACGTGTTCTGCAAGATCTGCAAATCTATATTCTCCATTGGCCATGGTGGAAAGTTTATTAAAAAGGATCACATACAAACAAAAAAACACAAGTTGTGGGTCGAATCTTCAAGCAGCATTAGCAACATTGCCACTTTTTTGGGTAAGGTAACCCCTTGACATGCTAAACTCAGTAGGGCTGCTGCTGAAGGTACATTAGAATTCTTGCTAAACATAACCACAGTTTTCGGTCAATGGATTGTACATCAGCATTGATTCGGAAACTGTATGATGAAAAGTTTTTCTGTGCTCGCAATAAGACTTAAGCCTTGACAAAAGCACTGGTTTCTCTCGCAATGATTGACCTTCATTCTGACTTGAGTAGTGTCTATTAATGCTTCGAGTAGGAAAGAAAGAAAGAAGTTAAATTGATAACAATTGTGATTAGGTATTTCAATTATTTTGAGGGTGTTAAGGTGAAAATTTCAGAGTTTACCTCCGTTCCAGGTGAGACATCTGCAATACTCTTTGAACAACTGTACCATGTTTCAAAAGTGAAATTTGCTTGAATTAGTAGTTGGGTTTTGTGCAGATATAGAATCTTTTGTGTTAAAATTGTACAAATATTTCCACATTTACTCTGTCAGAACTGAACAACTGAAATAATTTTGTTGATATAGATTATGAATAACTCCTAAGTACTAGCAACACTCGCTGGCTTTCCCTACTGCCTGCAGGTGACAGGGTGCTAAAACTGTTCCCAGCCATACATTCATATTTTTTGTGCCAAGAAAATCCCCCAACAGCAATTGTCATGTTTGTCGAAAACCTTCTTGCTGAAATCTGGCTCTGGTTTTTGCGCAACCAACTGGCTCTTTTTAGTGACGCAATAAAGAAGATGGAAAAGCAGCATGCAAATGCCATAGATATGGCAAGACAAGTTACAAACTTAATAGGAAAATTGAAGGAAAGGAAAGATGCCTGCTTCATGGGCCTTAGGGTAAAGGAGCTTCTTAAATCCCTCAAAGAACAAGGACTCTCACTAGAAACAAAAATCTGTAACTCTGTATGTGCTTTCTACAATAGCAGTAGTGATTACTTGGAAGAGTGGGGGACATTTTTTTCTGTCTTGTGACGTAAATAATTAATTTACTCTCTTAATTTCTATGCAGGTAAGTGCTTAATCAATAATAACTCAATCGGAAAGAAAGAAAACAGAGTCCGTGGTGTTAGAGTTCTTAGGGGTTTTATTCCTCAAAAAGGAATGGTCTAGACCAGGATATCATATTCTGACCACCACAGGGGTGTCAGAAGGGATAGAGCGCTCTTTTATTACATTACATAGCTTATATACTTAATTCATGTCATAGGAAACAGTTATAGTAGGCGTAACAGCTGAGAGAAGACAAGATAACAGTATACACGTGTTACAAGTGCGTAATCAGAAGGCGTGAACTAGAGGTGTGTGCTAGAAACGTCACAGGTAGGTGTCACAAGGGGGTGGCACTAACAGAAATGTTGCAATGTCAGCAGAAATCGGAAGCTTGGATGCGCGCGCAGCTGCATGACGTGTGATTGACGTGAAGCTGGAGGGTGCAGGGGGCTTGACATTTGCACCGACGGAAAGAGACAGAAGTCTGGCATGTCAGATCAACTTGTGCTTCTATCATATCTGATATCTGATGTTTAGGAACTAAGCTATCTGGGCGGAAAGGTCTCGAGGGCAGAAGCTATTCTATACTGACTGTGAGTGCGTGTATAAGCGCCTGAGTGTCTGTATGAGAAGCGTGGGGGCATGGGCCTTCCATGGGAGCATGGCAACAAGGGCTATGAATTACTTGAATTAGTTGCATAGAGACAGGTCGGCCCTTTGGCTCTGCAGCTGAGGGGAATGTTTACTGAAGCTAGCAGGCAGGAATGTATTTTCGGGGAGCGGAACAGATAACTCGAAGGTTATAGTCAATCTTGGCAGACAGCAGGCTGAGCTGAGCGCGAGGGGCCGCGCTGAAAGTAAGTCAGAGTTCACGGGTACAGAGGCAGCCTGGGCAGAGGCCCTTGGAGTCAGAAGCCAGAAAAGAGGCTCGGTGGCAGAAATTCAGGGCCTACTCAGCTAGAGCTGAAAAACGTAGAAGTACACTACAAAAAGACGTTGGCATAGCATACTTAGGAACGGGCTATCCAACCCATTCAGGGTGGGTCTGAAAGAGGACATGTTGACGTTGGACGCAAATGTATTTGCGTCTTCATAGCTGGTACAGGAGGGAAGTTACATGCACTTTAACTCGTACATGGAGACGGTGGGGTACGCGCTAGGGAACACAACTTGACCATAAAATTTACATTTCCTCATTCCCTCCTTGTTCCCTACGGACCCTTCATGATATATCAATCATCATAAATTGATCAGTTTGTTCTTGCAGCATCATTTGCTCATCTTTCTTTCTTTGACGGTTTGAGAGGAAACTGGAATGTTCAATGCACGAAGTGGCACACAGTCCACATATCGCCGGCCCACACTGTAGGCACAGGCAGCAGCTGAATACTATGACAAGGCCAAAACCTAGGAAGGATAGGATCTTCCATCCCCAAGCAGTTAACGTTGTCCAGAACCAACCGGACCAAGTCCAGGTGCCTGGATTCTGATGTATCTGATTTGCAATTTTATGCAGATGGGTAATAGCTTGATAGACAGATGGCGCATTTTGTGGGATGAAAACGCAGCAACTTGACCCGATGACCTTACAGGCTCCACCTCTATCTGCCAAGATGACGTCAATAACAAGACGATTTTGAAGGACAACAACCCGCATAGCAGATTGCTCCTCTGTTAAGTTACCTAAGGCGGAGGCAGTTTCATGTGCTACAGCTTCAAGTGTTCTAGTTAATCTACGTATTAATTTACTGTTTTGAACAGGTCCTAAAAAGAAAAAGAATCCTTTATTAAAATCAGTGTACTGTTCCCATGCCGTTTCTGTGTAGTCGACAAGTGGGATATCTCTTCTGGGTCTATTCTTTACTAGATTTGTATTTCTATGGTAATCAGGGGGAGCTAGAAAAACAGGTGGCAGAAGGAATGCAATATAACAGGTACCATCCCAATCTGGAGGCAGACGTATGTATGCGGTATGACCACAAACAAAATAGGAGTGACTGATAGCTTTGAAGGACGATTTACCATGATCACTGAATTTGACCACAGTAGTGCATTTACTATGACCTAAGTGTACTGAACCTTTCTTTCGGACACATAATTCACCAGTGACTGGTAATACTAGCATATGGGGCAGACCTGGTGCAGCCTCGGATTCGACAGTAAGGATCATAAGGCTAATTGTGTAGTTACCTAATCCATATACTTCATTTTCTAGATCAGTTCCTATTTGAGTGGGGAGTCCCTCCTTATCGGGGTAACAGACGTCGAGCAGGACTAAGTTCAAGTTTCCCCAAACCCAGCCCCCATCGAAAACAGCAATATCAGGATCTAAGGAATTAATTATTTTAAACCATGCCCCACAGGAGCCATTGTGAGTGAACGGGTACGGAAAAAGGGGCAGAGCTCCCTTGTAATTCTGGTAGGGGGGGAGTCGACCACATATCCAGCAGTCTGTAGCATTGTTAGTCTGATGGGAATGGTGTAACATACTAATGAATGTATTGTTGCGCAGCGCAAGTCTGTAAGAGAGTTCATGTGGCGGTAACTCACTAAAAGAATGTTCAGCAGAAACATTGTAAACAGATTGTTCACGCCTGAAAATAGGCCAGTAGATAGGTAGCAGAATGCTAGCAACAATAACTAAGATACTCAGAATAAACATTATTAATAGTGTCACTATACAGTGACTACGGAGTGATTTACAATATGCACTTTTCTTAATTTGTCTCTCTCTCTCTCTATCTCGATCTAGGGGATACATGTCAGAAACTATTTAACCGATTCACCTAGGGGAGGACTTAAACAATTAAACTGTCTGACTTGCTAGATCGGAGTTTCGACCTGTACTCCTCTTGGGGAGTTTTTTCTCGTTCGGTAGCTGTAAAGTCTTTTGGCTCAACACAGTCTTTGGTGGGGGTGGACGAGTCTCGGTCTGGTTTCAGTTCATGAAATTTTTTCACATGACTCGTATGGACCCACCCCTTTCTCCCTTCGATCTTCACGGCGGTCCTCGTGGTGAGAAGGACGGTCTTCGGGGATTTCCAGCGGGGCTCCAGTGGACTCTTCCTGTCGAAATTTCGCACCAGTACTAGGTCCCCAGGACGGACCTCGTGCGGCTTTACATCAGTGTTGTCAGGGAAGGCTGCGGCAACCTGTGAACGACATGATTGGAGTGCAGACATCAAGGAGGCAAGGTAATCTGTCAACATGTTACAATCAACATCAGTGATCTTTTTCGGAATGGGCGTCCCCCACATATTCGGTGGTCTGCCAAAAACCACTTCGTACGGGGATAGCCCTGATCTCGAGTGGGCGACCATCCTCATGTAGAATAGTGCCACTGGCAGGGCGACTATCCAGTCGACCCCTTTCTCCTGACATATTTTTGCAAGGCGTATCTTTAGTGTCTGGTTATGCCTCTCTACAAGGCCTGCGGCTTCCGGATGTCGGACACAATGAAACTTCCACTGATATCCTAACAGTAAAGAAACTTGTTTCATTAGCTCGGACGAGAAGGGTTGTCCGTTATCTGAGTACACGACACGAGGCAAACCGTATCGTGGGAAGAATTCACGAACCAACTGCTTGGCAGTGGTCGGAGCAGTATAGTCTGAGACTGGGTATGCTTCGGTCCAGCGGGACAGAGCACAAACAACTACAAGGACATACTTGAATCCTCGACAACGGTTCATCTGGATATAATCCATTTGGAGGACTTCAAAAGGGTGATCGGGAGGATGAAATCCACCTTGCTCTACAGGTACGCTTTTACCTGGATTAAACTGACAACAGATCATGCAAGTACGCACTTTCTGTTTTGCTGCTGCTCGTAAGTGTTTATTGTTCCAAAGATTTTGTAAACTGTCTAACATCGCTTTCTCTCCTAGATGTGCTGGGCTATGTGCTGTATTAATCATGACTTGAACCATAGAGTCAGGGAGAAACCATGTAGATTTTCCCTTCGTCATCCAACCTTGATCTGTCTGGATCCCTCCTAGTTCAATCCATCTCTTTATTTCTTCTGGGGTAGCATGTGCCTGAATATCAATTACGTCTAGAGCGGGATCCTTGACTGCCATACACTTTGTCGGTACTATTGTCTTTGTCACATCAGTTGTCTGGGTGTGAGTCAGTGCTGTATGTTTTGCTGTCTGGTCTGCCAGGTCGTTACCCTGGGAAACAGAATCTGTGACCTTAGTATGTGCTTTACACTTCATGACTGATATGCCCGAGGGCAAATGTATTGCTTCTAGCAGGGCTTGAATGAGGGGACCGTGTTGTATCTTGGCACCATGAGAGGTCAAAAAACCTCTTTCTTGCCATAACATGCCGAAGTCGTGTACGACTCCGAACGCATAACGGGAATCAGTGTATATGTTGACATTTCTGTTCTTGGCTAGTATACAAGCTCGGGTCAGAGCGATGAGCTCTGCTGCTTGAGCGGACAGTGTGTCAATACGATGTGTTTCTTTAACTTCAGTTTCAGTGGTCACTGCATACGCGGCCACTAATTCTCCTGTATTTGTTCTCATGCATGAACCGTCCACATGAAGTGTCAGGTCTGGGTTTGTCAGTGGAACATCTGTTAAATCTCGTCTTGGCTTTGTTACTGCATTAATGATTTCTATACAATCATGCGGGGCTGGATCTGTCATAATTGTAGGTACCAGTGTTGCGGGGTTCAGAATACTGCAGCGCCTGATTTCTATGTGTGGCTGGAATAACGTTAATTCATAACCTGTCAGTCGTGCTATAGTCAAGTGCTGAGTCTGGGTTCTGTTTAACAGAACCTCTACAGAGTGTGGAACTTGTACTGTTAATTGATGGCCTAAAACAATTGAATCGCTCTGCCTGATGGCTAGTGCTGTTGCTGCTACTGACTTCAAGCACGCAGGGAGTGCCTGGGCTACTGAATCCAATGTACTTGAGAAATAAGCGCAAGGCTTATGTGAACCTGCTTGATCTTGAGTGAGGACAGACAATGCTGTACCATCACGTTCTGTAACAAAAAGTGTAAACGGTTTGCTGTAACATGGTGTCGCTAAAACTGGTGCTTGGCATAAGGCTTTCTTTAATTCTTCAAAAGCTTGTGTGTGTTCCTGAGTCCAAGGGAGGGCAGTCGAAGTCGCTGCCTCCTGTGTCGTTAACTGGATGAGTGGTTTAGCTAGAAATGCATATTGAGGAATCCATTGTCTGCAGTACGAGGTGAGGCCTATGAAGGCCCGCACTTCCTTTTGTGTCTGGGGTTGTGGCATATTTACAATTAACTGAATGCGATCGGGAGTGAGCTGTCTCCCCACTTTGGACAGCAAGTGACCCAAGTACACAACTTGCTGAACACAGAATTGTAGCTTCGAAGGAGACACCTTGTGTCCCTTGTCGGCCAGAAAATGTAAAACTGTCAGTGATGCTTGTTCACATTCGGGCTCACTTCGTGCGGTGATCAGTAGATCATCGACGTATTGCAGTAAAGCGGTGTTAACTGGCATTTGAATACAATCTAGTTGTCTTTTCAGTGCTTGACTGTAGATGCTGGGGCTTTCTGTGAATCCTTGAGGTGCGCGTGAAAATTTGAAGCTGCGTCCATTTAAACTGAATCCGAAGAGATATTGGCTCTCTGGATCAATAGGCACGCTGAAGAAGGCGTTCTTGAGGTCGATTACAGTAAAGAACGTCGCTTCTGAATCAATAGCAGTCAATAGGGATGAGATGTCGGGAACCACAGGGTACTGTGGTATAATGCATTTATTCAGTTCTCGAAGATCAATCACCAGCCGATATACTGGCGGTGCATTGGGATCGGTACGTTTAAGAATCGGAATAATGGGTGAATTACAGACATTGGAGTCGGTCTCTACGACCACTCCTTGGGCAATGAGCTCTTCAATGATTTTCAGTAAAGCCACTACAGCATCGGGTGGTAACTTATATTGTCTGATTCTTGGTAGTACAACTCCTGTTTTGAGTGTAACACGGTATGGTGTGATATGCATGCAACCTACATCAGTTGGACCTTTTGCCCACAAGTAATCTGGCACATTTTTCAATCTGACATCGAATTCTCGCAAAACATAATGACCCTTGAAATCCCGTAGAAAGAGTCTAACTCCCTCCGGGGAACAGCAGATTATAGCTCCTAGAGCCTTCAATGTTTTAATTCCTAACAGATTTTCCGGACATGATTTTGTAAGTAACAAGTCTGTAACACGTGATAATGGACCCACAGCCAGGGGGACTGGTTCTGATACCTCATTTACAATAGGCTGTCCTGAAAAACCAAGGGAAACATTCTGTGAGCCTGAGAGGGGTGCCCCTGGGACTTCATCATGGCTGATCGTAGTGCGACTTGCCCCTGTGTCAATTAAAAACTTTCTGTCTTTTCCCAATACGTGACTGTGTACATAAGGACCTTCTTGATCTACAGGAATTTCAATAAGAGGCAAGCCACCTTCCCTCTCTAGGCTGGTTCATGTATATCGGGGGTAATCTGGGTATGCGGACTGGGCATACTGGTACATCTGTTGCGAAACTTGCTGAGACGCGGCAATGGGCTGTGGCTGTGGTACCGCTACTGTCTGTGCTGGAGGTGAAGAAGCATGCATAGGCTGTGTATTCTGTGTATTCTGTGAAGACTGATGCTGGTTATGGTCTTGTCTAGGCGGATGTGGTCTTTCTTTAGTTTTACCTGTTGCTATATTATGTTTCAGGACTGGGCATTCATGTACGTAATGACCTGGCTGCTTACAGTAATTACATGTCCCTTTAACGGGAGCTGTAGTGTGACTTGTCTGGGTCCCACCCTTTCTCTGACCGTCGGCTGGGACCGTCTGGGCTACTAACATTTTCATCTTTGTGTCTTTCATGCGTTTCTGTTCCTGATCCTGCTCTTCTCTAATTCTGTTCTGATGATATTGGAGCATCTGTAACATCTGGGATGGCGTATTCGCCTGCCAGGTACTTTCAACTTTGTACACTCGGTTTTTACCTAATGGTAGGGAATTCTCGACTAGTTTTGATACAAAAAGGTGCGGATATGACTCGCTACTTGGTTTGAGGCCACTATTGATAATGAAACATTTCTCGAATCTTGAATAGAAGTCACTAGTATCTTCATCATGTTTCTGTTTACAGGACGAGATCGCGTCCCAATCTTCCTTTCTAGTTGTCAATAATCTTGGCAGAACCTGTACTATCAAACCTGGTAATGCTTTAGTTTTGTCCCCAAGGCCTACCCCTGGGACCCGTTTATTTTCTTCCTCTTCTATTTCTGCCCATGCAATCTTTGTGTCTCCCACCTCCCATTCCTTTTCCTTTAGTTTCTCGTAGATGCCCGTGGGCAACAGTACTTTTAACATTTTCATGATATCATCATATGTGTAATCCCCCATCAGTAACATGTCTTTAAGCTCTCTGTGAAAACCTGCGGGATCTTTATCATGACACGGTACTAGTTTCTTCATTTCTAACAGTTCTAACTTGGTCAGAGGCGTGTGTACATATACACGTTTCAAAAGGTGATCCGTACCCATAACAGGGTGTACTTCTCGTAAGGGGTTCTGACTTTCAATGCCCCCCCGCATTGCATGTGATACGTTTTTCTTTCTGGAGGCGGGGCGGGAACATATTCGGAGCTTATGAAAGTGTCATATCTACGGCGTTGTTCTAGAATTATTTGAATTAATTTGGTACTTAAGCCTCTCCATCTATCCATGAGTAGTGCTTCTAGTGTTTCGCGTAGGGGACCTGGATCAGAATGATGGTTTCTGTATTTGATGAGGAGGTGCTGAATCATGTATACACCTGCTAATTTCTGCTCGTCTGGGGAAAGGTTCAGAAATGTCTGCGCTACTGTGTCATCATTATATATGTCTGGATTTTCGGCCCATGATACGGCTGATCGGGCTAGTTCTTGTTCATCCATAGAATTGAGCACGTGGTACCCTACTCGATCTCGAAGCCCTTTATCAGTTTCCTGGAACTGATGTTCGGCAGAATTCGGGTTTGTCAAGGCAGAGAAAAAAACTCTCTTGCTTTCTGGACGGATGCCTTTCCTAAGGTAATTTCCCTTACCTACATATGCTATAGTATCTGCAGCTCTTTCTGGTTCTTCAAGTTCTTCTTCCTCCTCGGAGGAAGCTTTTTCTTTCTCTTTTTGGTGTACTGCTAGCACTGCTTTCCTAATTTTCCTGTACATAGTGGCTATGCAAGTCCCCTTATCATGTTTTCCTTCAGCTATATTTTGACCCCACTTATTCAGTGCATCTAATTCACTCTGATCTGTTCCAGGCCTATCTCGTTCTCTTATTAGACAGTTTATGAAAAATCGTAGTATCTGTGCTTGAATGTCAACTTTCTGTTTCTCCATGGCCTCCTTAATACTGTCAGGGTCTTTCCCTGTCTGAACAAACTCATATATTCTATCCAGACGATCCTTCATTCCTACATAACATAGCAAGATATCAGTAGCAGATCTTAACCGTAGTGATGCCAATATCATTAGATCGTCTTTTCCGGGTACTGGATCATATCTGCAAACTGAAAGGTTTTCTTTAAATGCGTCAAAGCGGGGTGACCTGAACGTGAGAGGACTCTGCATATCCCTGAGATTTAATCTGTGTGTCAATGGCGGGGTCCGAGGACCCGCGGTTGCACCTCCTGAAGCGGAGGCTTGTGCAGTATCTCCCTGTGGAGTCGGTATCTGAACTTGAATTAGTCGTTTAGTTAGATCAGGTAAACGTGGTTTCGGTAGGTCTATTTTGGGTGCGGGAAGTGGCGGGGCTGGCGGAACGGGGGAGGTCTGTCGCGGTACTGGCGGAACATGATCTGGGGGCGGGGTGCGAACAGGCAGATTGGTGTAAGCCGGTGCTACATCCTCCAGATAAGAATTTAGGAATATATCTTTAGTAGTCTTATGCATTACTTTAGTTGGGATCAATGGTGACGGTAAGTTTTTCGGTATTTCTGATAGGGCCTCAGGTGTACCCTCGGCCGCAAGATACATACCGTTTACAAGATTATGTCGTGCGCGGTCTATCTGTTCAGTTTTTACTCGGATCCCCTCAGTAACTAGTTCGTTTTCTTGGGCTTTCTCTGATTCTTAAAGTCTGTCTTCTCTACGGAGTGCTCTTTCAGCACGTTTATGTGATTCCTTACGCCAAAATTCTATGGCGTCTTTCTGAGATTGTCTGGCTTTCTTTTTCCATAGTGCTTCCTCTACCTTCATGATGCACTCGGCATCCCATGTTCCGTTAACGGGCCATCTGTGTCTTTCGTCTAGGTGTTTAGTATAGTCAGTCCATAAGTCTAGATACAATATGGCGTCTATGCCGTGCTTATGGTACATAAAGTTACCTGGAGTGTCCCTAGGGGGGATAGGAATTTCTTCCTCCAGTATCCCTTTCCTAGTTCCTATCTGCTTCAACTTGTTGAAAAACGGCATTTTGCTTACTTAGTACTGAATGCTCAATCCTTGGTTTACTTAATACTGGGTACAGCTAATTATACAAGAAACACAATAATGCACATTAAAAACGGTCACATTCACATTCATACCACGACATTAATCACATGAAAAGACATTTGAGACAAAGATGACTACCCCCTATACTGGATGTACTGCTAAACAGTACAGATACACTGGTGTAACAGTGCAGAAATTCAGAAATTCAGAATACTAGATATACTGCTAAACAGTACAGATACACTGCCTAAAAACAGTGCAGACCGGACTTGTGTACCCAAACCCGTCTAGATACGTCCCAGCAATGGTACTCACCGGGAAGCACGGAAACAGAAGGCCTCGGAAAACTCGACTGGACTCGATTCGACACTTCGGAAAAACTTCGGAAAACTTCGGAAAATTTCGGAAACCTGGTGGGCCTCTTGACACCTCGGACCTTGCTTCTTTCGGCTAGGCTCTGGTCGGGATCCTCCGCACTCCTCACCGCCTCGTCTGGGCACTGATCGCAGTCTTCGTCACCTCCGTGGGTCAGAGGGAGATGCAGGAAATCCTGCCGGTACGCGTAGTTTCCATCTAACTGATGGCAGGGGACATAGTTTGCAACGCACCAACCGGCGCGTGAGGTGGGGGAGGGGTCCCTGTTCGGGCGCCAAAATGACGTAAATAATTAATTTACTCTCTTAATTTCTATGCAGGTAAGTGCTTAATCAATAATAACTCAATCGGAAAGAAAGAAAACAGAGTCCGTGGTGTTAGAGTTCTTAGGGGTTTTATTCCTCAAAAAGGAATGGTCTAGACCAGGATATCATATTCTGACCACCACAGGGGTGTCAGAAGGGATAGAGCGCTCTTTTATTACATTACATAGCTTATATACTTAATTCATGTCATAGGAAACAGTTATAGTAGGCGTAACAGCTGAGAGAAGACAAGATAACAGTATACACGTGTTACAAGTGCGTAATCAGAAGGCGTGAACTAGAGGTGTGTGCTAGAAACGTCACAGGTAGGTGTCACAAGGGGGTGGCACTAACAGAAATGTTGCAATGTCAGCAGAAATCGGAAGCTTGGATGCGCGCGCAGCTGCATGACGTGTGATTGACGTGAAGCTGGAGGGTGCAGGGGGCTTGACATTTGCACCGACGGAAAGAGACAGAAGTCTGGCATGTCAGATCAACTTGTGCTTCTATCATATCTGATATCTGATGTTTAGGAACTAAGCTATCTGGGCGGAAAGGTCTCGAGGGCAGAAGCTATTCTATACTGACTGTGAGTGCGTGCATAAGCGCCTGAGTGTCTGTATGAGAAGCGTGGGGGCATGGGCCTTCCATGGGAGCATGGCAACAAGGGCTATGAATTACTTGAATTAGTTGCATAGAGACAGGTCGGCCCTTTGGCTCTGCAGCTGAGGGGAATGTTTACTGAAGCTAGCAGGCAGGAATGTATTTTCGGGGAGCGGAACAGATAACTCGAAGGTTATAGTCAATCTTGGCAGACAGCAGGCTGAGCTGAGCGCGAGGGGCCGCGCTGAAAGTAAGTCAGAGTTCACGGGTACAGAGGCAGCCTGGGCAGAGGCCCTTGGAGTCAGAAGCCAGAAAAGAGGCTCGGTGGCAGAAATTCAGGGCCTACTCAGCTAGAGCTGAAAAACGTAGAAGTACACTACAAAAAGACGTTGGCATAGCATACTTAGGAACGGGCTATCCAACCCATTCAGGGTGGGTCTGAAAGAGGACATGTTGACGTTGGACGCAAATGTATTTGCGTCTTCATAGCTGGTACAGGAGGGAAGTTACATGCACTTTAACTCGTACATGGAGACGGTGGGGTACGCGCTAGGTAACACAACTTGACCATAAAATTTACATTTCCTCACTTGAACTCTTTTTCCTGGATCCTTCTTGATGCTGTTCCTGTCTGGGAAAATATGGAAATGTCTTTTTCATTTGTACAATCTGTATCAAGCACATTTGAGATGGATGAAATGGAGCTTATTGGTGAAATCGCCTGTGTACAAAAATACACAGCACATAGACTTGCCACATGGAATGACCAGAAGAAGACTGCAGAGGATAAGTGGGTGGAAATATTCACCCATTTCCAAACTCATTATATTACATTTAGGAGCATTGGCCTGATGGTCTAGTTTGCATTACGTATGCCAGGACAAATGCTCCAGTGGAAAGAATTTTTTTACATTATGAATAACACGTGGACTGATGAAAGAAACCGAACGGACTCTAAAAGCCTTGTTGATCACAAGGGTCAACAACAAAGCTACAGTGAGTTCCATTCTTCAGATAAGTACTGTGCAATGCAACAATTGGCATTTTACATCAAACAGCACTTTTAGCTGTCTTTCAGTTTGGTCCTATTTTATGGATTTTTACCTTGTGTATAATTCTTCAATAAAAAAAGTCTTTGAATGTAAAAGTCTTTTTAAAATAAAGCAAACATTATTTATATTTCAGTTAACTGTGCTGAATGTAGAGGGAGTGCTTTGTGGGGAGGAGTATTCTACAAACAGCAGTTCTGATTTTGACGACTGCAGTACAATTATGATATGTGCAATGATGATATGTGCTAATAATTTGTATTTATGCTAACTTCATTCTCGATTTCCAACAATTTCATCATGTTTGGCAAATAGAGTAAATGTCTTTGGCTTAAAAATATGCCATAAAGACATTTATATAGAAGGATGTTCATGTATATTACCGTGTTTTAAGATGGCCGACGAATTTTAGCGGAATTCTCAGCCTATTAACAGTGTAGTCCTCTGTTGATGTCTAAACTCATGATTGTGATGGTTTGGCGGGCTTTTTCAAACTGTGTATTTAAGTATGGTGGAGCGCAGTGGCTAGTTGTCAGTGAGCAAGGGCACAGCCAGTGCCCGAAACGCGTCTGATGAGGCTTGCACTCTTTGCATGAATATGAAATAAATCACCATCTGAAATTCAAGTATGTCTCCGGCGTCTACATCTGGTGTCCGCGTATTTGTCTGCGCTGCAGCGCATGGGAGGCAAGTTGGATCTTATCTATATCGGAACTGGTCTTTTTCCGATCAACGTGGACCCCTCCACCAGCAAGAAGGCCAACGAGTTAAAAAGGACCGAAAGGAGTACCTGTTTTTACAGAAGCAACGAGCCTTGGCCCCCTGCAAGTTACGAATTCGGTCAGCAAAATACCTGTTTGGTGCCGCCCAGACGAGAGTCGAAGGACGGAAGCAGGAAGCAGCACCAATGGTGAGAGACTTCCTAGTAACTAACACGCAGGTCGGGGAGGTGCTGATAGAGACAGCAGAAGGGGTTAGCACAGAGAAGCAATATAACCCCATGGTGTAATATAACATTCGTATATCCATGAGGGTAGCAATGTCTGAAGAACGTGAAAGAGAAGACGCTTTTGATGAACATTTTCTTAACCTGCCTAAAATAGGACCCGGGACCAGCCAAAATAAAAACATCTAAATGGGTGGCAATTCTGATGTGAAATCACTTATGAAAGGGCTAGAAAAAAATAGCCGAAGCGAACTCAACAAATGGTGGGAAATAAGATCACTTGAAAAATACCACGAGGTGGGGCGGGTGCCTCGGGGCCTCCAGATTATGTTGGTCCCGAGTTTCGAGAACCCCAACCCTCTGTTACTAAAAGACTGGGCAGAAAGTATCCAGGAAGCTTCAATGAAACTAGTATGTCTCCTTGTGAAATATGCCAAGATTGACAGGCAAAAGAATTTGGAGGAAATCACCCGAATAAAGGAAGAGTTGGCAAAAGAGGAATATGCAAAAGATAAAGCTTACATAGATAAGTCCACACAGAAATGAAGAACTGTCTTAAAAAGCAAGAAGATACAATAAAAACAAGAAAGGCATATAAATTTGCCCGGGACCAGCAGGACTACGAGCTAGGTCAGATACACACTTTTGCTCATAAGTATGACCATATGCGTAAACAGCGAGGTGGGGCGATCAACAGACCGGCCCCTGTGGTGCGCAATGCTGAGGCAGCCGCAATTGACACAGACGCGACGAACAGCGACGGCAGTCTAGTACCCAGTGACACCGATTCTGAGAATAGTATCCCTGGTGCAAAACGAGGGGATATGGGCCAACTCACCCTGGCAGAGGAAATCAAATATATAAGGATGCAAAGAAAATCCTCCATGCGTCCGAGGAATCCAAATGTACATCCAGGCAAAGGAGGAATGCAAGGAGACGCCAGTGTACGAAATGTGTCCAAGCAAAATGGAAGGCAGCAGAAAAAGAGTTTCTGGCAGAACAACAACAAACAGTGAATGAAAACACTATTATCAACCTAACTGGAATCGATCTTAATTTTGCTGAAAAACAATTATTATCCTTGGGCCTTTCCTTCTGCCCGGAGAGTAAATTCAATTATTGTCACACTCGCATGGATATTTTCAAATTCATTCGGAAGATCAAGCTCCGCAAATATTATTCCATCAAGACAAACTTGGAAACAAAAAAGAAAGGAAGTGTATCTAATACCACGGAACTAAGTGGCCTACAAGTGAGAGATGTCAATTTGATACGAGTGATGCAACAACTATCTGGTGATGACAATGAGACGCTTAACACACAGGACATAGCCGAGAGGGGAGGCATTAATGTGGGCCAACCATCAGCAAGCCCGTTCCACCCACTATCTACCTTTATCCCCAGCATGCCAAGAGACGCCATAGATATCTATGCTGACCGGATTATTGAAGAAGTAAAGCACCTACATATAAAAACCATACAAACCCACAAAGCCCCCAATGCTAAAATGTGAGAATATTCAACCCTCATGCGCAAACTGAAAACCAATGCTATTATCATTAATCTATTGGATAAAGGGGGGAACATTGTTGTGTGGGGCAAGAAAGAATATATGGAGGAAGCTTTTCGTCACCTTAACGATGTACAATGTTATGCCAAGGTTGATATGAAAGTAGTTAAACACATCCAAGATCAGTACAAAAATTACCTTAATCAATGGAAACGTGAGGGTTTGATCTCAAGGGATGAGCACAAATTCTTATTTAAAGAACACCCCACTATTCCCAACATTTATTTAATCCCCAAAGTCCATAAAAAGGAGTTTCCTGTCCCTGGGAGACCTATTGTCTCATCTATCAACAGTACTTTTGAAAATACCTCGAAGTATATAGACTTCCACCTCCAAGAGTTTGTGACAGCTTTGCCGGCCTATATCAAAGACACTACAGAGTTCCTGCATTTATTGAACCAGTGTACATGGTCTGAAAATCTATTATTAATTACCATGGACATTGAAATGCTTTATACCAGCATTGACCATGCAGATGGCATAAGAGCTACTAAGTACTTTCTGGAGAAAAGACCATTTGAGATGTACCGGCACAATGGCATGTTACTACAAATGATTGAGAAATGCTTAAACAACAATGTGTTTTTATTTAATAATACGACATACAAACAACTGAGAGGAGTGGCAATGGGGGCATGTTTTTCCCCCAGCTACGCGGGGCTCCACGTGGGCTGGTGGGAGGAACATGTCCTCAGGGTTCAATTTGCCGCCATTTGTGAAACACATGTGTTGAGATATTGGCGTTATATAGATGACGTATTCATGATTTGGCAGGGCACAATGCAGGAAGCTGTTAACTTTGTAGAAAAAATCAATGATAACCATCTTAATTTGACTTTTACAGCCAACATGAGTGCCAGTGAAGCTGATTTTCTTGATGTGCATGTATCCATAGAGAATAACAGCATAGTTACCAGACTATATAGGAAAAGCACATCAGGGAATATGATTTTACACGCAGGCAGCTTCCACCCTCGCCACACTATCGCCAGTACCCCCTATGGGGAATTTCTCAGAATCCACAGAACATGCAGTACACTCCCACTCAGAGATCTATGCCAACAGGAAGTGAAGGCTAGACTCATGGCAAGAGGTTACAACTCTGATAAACTTAATGAAGCCATGAAAAAAGCAAATGCACAAAATCGCTCAGCCCTTCTGGACCCCGACAGAAAGGTATTTAATACCACTGACGGAGGCCCAGTGAAGGAAGAGATCAGACTCATCATTGGTTTTAGCCGTCAGGCTAAACAAATATCCAAAATTGTAAGACAGGAATGGCCTATCATTATGACTGACCAGGTGCTAAAAGAGATCATGCCTGAAGCTCCAACTGTAACGTTCAGGCGCGCTTTCTCTATGCGTAATGAACTTGTCTCGAGCAGTCCAGAAACCAGGAAAGCTAACAATTGGTTGTCCCCTCGTCAGGGTTTTTTCAAGTGCAGTTCCTGCAGGGCCTGCACATTCGGGGTGAACACATCTACCTACAGCACCCCATTTGATGATACCCCTATAGCCCTTAAAGGTCATTACACATGCTGCACGGAATATGCGGTATACGTATTGAAATGCAACTGCAATTTGGTGTACGTGGGCAGCACTAAACACCCAGTCCACATGCGCATTCTCCAGCTCCTAAGGGCTATAGTACCTTCAGATCAGTCTTACCCTGTGGCACGCCCTTTTGAGACCACGCATAACAAGAACCTATCACATTTGAAATACTTTGTGATAGATGCGGTTACACAAACTAAGAAAGGTGGTGATATGGACAAGAGTCTCAGGCAGTTAGAGTCTCAATACATTATCAAACATGACAGCAAGGCACCTGGGGGCCTGAACATGAGTGAGGATCTCCATAACTTTTTGTAAATGACACTCCAGGCTTGGAGTGTAGAATTCTAGTACATGGTGATCCCAATAAATTTCCCCACAACGGTTATAAAACCATTACTGCAATACATAACCTGTTCCTGTAGGCGGGCAGGTCGAGAATATGAATTAGTTAATAGACACTTATGAATTGTTTTAAATCACGATTGCACTTTTTTACTCACATATCAGGTTAGCCTGTTATGGAGTTCTTCAGTTGTTAGCTTCCCAGTACACCTAGCTCCACCATGTACATTTACATTTATGGACCAATGTCGCGCCAACTATCATGAGAACCGTAGATCGCTAACAGTTTTAATCAAGAGTGACTATTACATTTGAGCTATAAGCATTGCTTACTGTGTATCTCTTTATGTATTTGGGAGACCTAACCTAAGGAAAAAGGAAAATATAATGTTTAATCATGGCACAAACATTTTTTTGCACTAATAAGAATGTTTACTGAGTTTTGGTTTACATCTGCACTTTGCACTTTATTGTTGACATTGCATGGAACAGTTTGCACAAGTCTACTGTTTTTATCATCGTGATCGATAAATGCACTATGCACTTTAATGCGATGATCTGTTTTATAATAATATCTGAGCGATACAAAACATGGTTGATATTGTTTAATATTGTTCGTGCACTATATTGTGGAGTTCCCGATCGTATGACTTTAACGTGTTTGAACATCAAGATAGGAGATATGCAATGATGATATGTGCTAATAATTTATGCTAACTTCATTCTCGATTTCCAACAATTTCATCATGTTTGACAAATAGAGTAAATGTCTTTGGCTTAAAAATATGCTATAACACATTTATATAGAAGGATTTTCATGTATATTACCCTGTTTTAAGATGGCCGACGAATTTTACCGGAATTCTCGGCCTATTAACAGTGTAGTCCTCTGTTGATGTCTAAACTCATGATTGTGATGGTTCTTCTGGCTTTTTCAAACTGTGTATTTAAGTATGGTGGAGCGCAGTGGCTAGTTGTCAGTGAGCAAGGGCAGAGCCAGTGCCCGAAACGTGTCTGATGAGGCTTGCACCCTTTGCACGAATATGAAATAAATCACCATCTGAAATTCAAGTCTGTCTCCGGCGTCTACATCTGGTGTCCCCGTATTCGTCTGCGCTGCAGCGCATGGGAGGCAAGTTGGATCTAATATATATATATCTATATATATATAGATATATATATATGTAGATATATATATATATATTACCTACTGGCTATCGCCAGTAGGTATATATAGTTAGGATTAATTCCCTATGGGATTTTTGAAAATTCTATGTCTAATAACTTTGGTGTTTGTGGACGGAATCGGCTGAAATTTTCAGGAAAATGGCACATTTTGTTTCTGAGCAGCCCCTGAAAATTTGGTGGGGTTTCGTCAAGGGGGGGCTGAGAAAAAAGGGGGGTCCCAAAACGCGTTTTTTACATTGAGTTTTCCATAGGGCGGTTGGACTCACTTTTAGCTCGAACGGCTGAATGGATTTGCACGAAACTTGGCAAAATTGTAGGGACTGTTAGCCCGATGTGCCTTTGCTAGGTCTCAATATATGTGCTTCAGTGGATTTTGAGAAATTAACGTTTAAATCAAGATATATATCTGTAACAGCGCTCCGGGCAGCGATCCGGTCCGCTTACTTTTCGCGTTTCGGAACTTTGCGCGCAGAAAGCTGATTGGCTCTCCGGTGTCTGTCAACATTCTAAACAGTCCGGAGCGGCCGCCATCTTGTCTCTCGGTAGGATCGAGAGAGAAGAAGAGGTGAAAAACGAAGGGGGAATTTAATGAAAGGGGGCAAGGTATCCCCCTCTTGACCCCCTAGGAATGTTGTTGGGGTTATTAAAGGGTCCCGTGGGGAAAAGAAAAAAAAAATGATTTTTCACGGTAGAAGCGCTTCACGGGCCGCGAACTGGGCCGCAAACTGGTAGCGAAACGGGAATTCGCCATTTTTTGCTTCGTTAATTAAATTACTAGGTATAAGGGGGTGCGGGAGACGTATCCTAATCCCCTATGTTTCCTGAGGGTGGCTGAGGAGGCTGATATATGTTGATACATCTCTTCCAGCGGCTGTGCGTGAGCTTTTTTTTTTTTTGCTGCGTGACAGTCCGGAGCGGCCGCCATCTTGTCTCTCGGTAGGATCGAGAGAGAAGAAGAGGTGAAAAACGAAGGGGGAATTTAATGAAAGGGGGCAAGGTATCCCCCTCTTGACCCCCTAGGAATGTTGTTGGAGTTATTAAAGGGTCCCGTGGGGAAAAGAAAAAAAAAATGATTTTTCACGGTAGAAGCGCTTCACGGGCCGCGAACTGGGCCGCAAACTGGTAGCGAAACGGGAATTCGCCATTTTGTGCTTCGTTAATTAAATTACTAGGTATAAGGGGGTGCGGGAGACGTATCCTAATCCCCTATGTTTCCTGAGGGTGGCTGAGGAGGCTGATATATGTTGATACATCTCTTCCAGCGGCTGCGCCATCTTGCCTTTTTTCCAATGCCACAATTTTGTCGTGCACGGCAGCCATTTTAGATGCCAGGCTGGTCCCAGGCTATCACCTACCCCTGCGGATGTAGTTTATGGCCCCAGCTGTAGAGAATTCAGACATGCCAACCCTCCCGATTCAGGCGTGTGACTACTGATTTCAGTGCTAGTCTCCCGCCTCCCGATTTCTGCAAGCAAAAACCCGGGGGCATATTACGAACAACTAGCGATAATTTTTGTCTCTAACTTGTTTAGAGACAAAAATTATCGCCGCACATCGGCGATTTTTATCGCAGATAAACCTTGCTATTATCGCAGAAAAGTCAGCGATATTCATGTATTATCGAGCAAATGCTCTTAGCCATGTTATCCACCTCCCATTGGATAACATGGCTAAGAACTGCTCAGGGCAGGTGTTAGATTTTGGAGATATTCGCGCTTAGCGCGAATATCTCCAAAAGTTGGTAATAGGAGAAAGCGATGTTAGGGACTGTTTCCAGTTGCTAACATCTTGGTACGCCACTTTGCATGTTATTAGTGATAAGTATCACTGACATGCAAAGCGGGGCCCAAGATGGTCGCTATCTCCTTTTAGCTGTCACTAACTGGTGTTAGCGACAGCTTGGTAATAGGGAGATAATTTTATCTCCGCTTTCATGGCTTTTAAAGCCAAAAAAGCGGAGATAAACCCCCTTGATAATATGCCCCACGATTCCTTGGGGGTTTCAGCTGACAGGGCTTGGTATTGTGTTACATGGTAATTTTTCCAGGAAACGTCAGAGGGTCGATGCAGGGGTTCTAGAAGAGGTGATAAACCATTTAAGCCTCATGAACAAGCGCATGGTCTTTTAAAGATTTGTGAAGTACTCGGGGCGGCGGTGTGTGTGTGCCCTCTTTCAGGAGCGGGCGGGGGGGCACTGCCAGCAACTTGCCAGGTCAGGTAGTGTTCAACACGTGCATCACCCTTTCTCTGCCTGCTATTGCGCTCCATGCTTCGGAAAGGTAAGAAAAAGAACGTGCATTTGAGTTTGAAATGTCCGATCCTGCAGCAGCACACTTCCAAAGCCCACACATGACAATAACCCGATTCAAGGCCCTATTCACCCGTTTTTAAAAAAATAGATAACACTCCAACAAAGTAAGATTATAAAACTTTATTAACTTTTAACTATAATGAACGGAACAAAAACTAAAAACATTTAAACATTTTTCAACTCAAAAAGCAACAATGGTTAGAAGCTGTCTTTTGTGCGAATAGTCCCAAGGCAGCACAACGTGCAGAGTTCTGGACGGCACCCAGGTGATGTCGCCTGGGTGCCGCACTGGTTTTGGGATCCTACAATGCAGCACAGAAAAACAGCGTGGGGCGTCCCGGGTGGTGCGGGGGGAGGCCTCGTCAGTAGCGGTCTGTTGTGCGAATAGTCCCAAGGCAGCAGAACGCGTTGAGATGTTGATGGGACTGTGTCCAGTGTCCCATGGCTGACACAACATGTACGACAGGCACCCAGGTGATGTCCAGTAAACTGCCACACTGGTTTTGGTATCCTACAATGCTGCTCCGAAAATTGGCGTGCGGCGGCCCGGGGGGGGGGGGGCGTGGAGGAGGCGGCGTGAACGGGCCTCCCCAGGTGGCGGCCATCTAGCTGAGTTGCGCCCGCTCTTGCGGCTACAGCGTCTCGCTCACCATGTTGTTGAGTTGCTCCCACTCTTGCAGTGCAGCGATAGGCGGCTGCCACATGGCTCTTAAAATGGCGGACGGCTCCTCGGTTTTGGGCCTGGTCCACTGAAATGGCCCTGGGACACCTTGGAACTCGGACGCTTGCCTGTTAGGGCTTGGGCTCCATTCTCGAAAAGCGTCCCCTCAGCCGTGAAGATTCTACAAAAGTCTTGGGGGCCCCCGACTCCCGCAGGCTTCCGGTGGGGAGCGGCTGCCATGATTGCTCGCGGAATGACCACGACGGAGCCACGAGATGGTGGTGCTCTCATGCTGACGCCAGCTTCAGTCTGAATGATCCAGAAACAAGGTGGGGCTTTCATCGTTTGGGAAAAAAAAAATGTTCTAAACCAATGAAAAGTGTTATTTTTAGGTCATATGACCAAGACTTCCATCTTTAGGAAACCAAAAGTAAAATGAACCAATGAAAAGTTTTATAAACAAGTCACATGACCTGTTATGCGGCATAGGGCTACAAAAAGCGTAGAAAATCCGTTGGCACGTGAGGCGGCGTCAGTAGCGGACCGATGTGCGAATAGGCCAAAGGCAGCACAACGCGCCGAGATCCGGATGGCACCGAGGTGGTGTCCAGCAAATTGCCGCACTGGTGTGGCCATCCTACAATGCTGCGCCGAAAGACGGCGTGGCCAGCTGAGTTGCGGTCACTGTTGCGGTACAGTGACTCGAACGCGCCGAGATCCGGATGGCACCGAGGTGGTGTCCAGCAAATTGCCGCACTGGTGTGGCCATCCTACAATGCTGCGCCGAAAGACGGCGTGTCCAGCTGAGTTGCGGTCACTGTTGCGGTACAGTGACTCGAACGCGCCGAGATCCGGATGGCACCGAGGTGGTGTCCAGCAAATTGCCGCACTGGTGTGGCCATCCTACAATGCTGCGCCGAAAGATGGCGTGTCCAGCTGAGTTGCGGTCACTCTTGCGGTACAGTGAGTCGAACGCGCCGAGATCTGGATGGCCCCGATGTTGTGTCCAGCAAGTTGCCGCACTGGTGTGGCCATCCTACAATGCTGCGCCGAAAGTCGGCGTGGGGTGCCCCATTGGCTTATGAGGTGATGTCAGTAGTGGACCGATGTGTGAATAGGTCGGAACCAGCACAAGGCGCCAAGATCCGAATGGCAAGTTCTGGATGTTGAGTGCCATAGTTGAGAGTTCTGAGCAGTGCTTGTAAGACTATCTGAAGTTTATTATAAGAATCAGAGTAAGTTGAAGACTGTCTGAAGCTTATTTGCACCTTTTGCAGCTTCACTATTGCCCAAGGTGGTGTCCAGCAAATTGCTGCACTGGTGTGGCCATCCTACAATGCTGCGCCGAAAGACGGCGTGTTCAGCTGAGTTCCGGTCACTCTTGCGGTACAGTGACTCGAACGCGCCGAGATCCGGATGGCACCGAGGTCGTGTCCAGCAAGTTGCCGCACTGGTGTGGCCATCCTACAATGCTGCGCCGAAAGTCAGTGTAGGGTGCCCCGTTGGCTTATGAGGTGATGTCAGTAGTGGACCGATGTGTGAATAGGTCGGAACCAGCACAAGGCGCCAAGATCCGAATGGCAAGTCCTGGATGTTGAGTGCCTCAGTTGAGAGTTCTGAGCAGTGCTTGTAAGACTGTCTGAAGCTTATTTGCACCTGCTCCAGCTTCACTATTGCCCTGGTGTGGCCAAAGGTCGCACATGACATAGGCGGCCGGCTCCCGAGGTCCGGCGGAACTTTTTTCCTTTTCCTTTCTGCTTCTTTTCCTACAATCCGTTTCATCTGAAGACACGACCAGGTCCCTGAATGTGTGCAGGGGGACGCTATTGATTGAATGAAAATGGCGGCTTGACACAAAGCTGACTCAAGCGTTACTGTTGATGCTATACAGACAAAAATTGGTTTTCAGTTTGTACATTCTTCATGTTTTTTTTTTCCATCCAAGTCTGATTGAGAGTTTGTAGAAAAATGGCTTCAGATTTTCCACATACTACTCTTCAACATTCTTCCTAAATGTAACAATGTGAAACTCACTAGGAGAACGGCTGTTTCTGTTTCCTTTCAAAATGCTGCCAACAATATTTTCTGAATGGAAGACACCATCTTGTAGCATAAAGGGCCGAAAGGGGTTCTGGTCTGGCCGATGGTTGGTGGAGACATTTTGACTATATCTTGGACCTGCCCGGCCTCGCCCAAAATGGCGCCGGTATAAATGGGACTCGTAACTCCTTGCCCGCAAATGTATATCTAGAAAATGTTATTGTAAGTGGCCCTGTCGTATTTTAATTACAAAATGTACGTCCACCGATTCCGCAACTGTTAGACACCTTTGTTCTTGCAACCTAATGGCCCGCTCGTTACGTTCTTCTACAGTGTAAATGTCTCCTCATCATATACGATTTCAGTTTGCTCCGTGGCCGGCCCACGTGGTTATAGGCCCGTATTTGTATACTGACATTTTCACAATAAAGGTTTTTAAAACAAAACACGGTAGTAGTATTTACATTGGTAAAGTTTTTACTTTTAGTCACTGTTTTCGAATCACTAAAAGGCAAGTGAAATAAAGCAGTCCAATTACATGACGGATAAAAGGTATAATATGTAGGAACGCAGTAAAGATAAATGGTCAAGGGCAGTTGTGTTTTTCATGTCTGCAACATAAAGTGATCGATAAGAATCTGATAATCAGGCGTATCGGCGACTAAGACAGCAGGCCGAATCTCTTTTACTCAACGGCTCCGTCATGGAAGGAAGAAACGCCCTTTTTCTCGAAAAAGAAATATATTTTACTTGCAAGACAGTTGTAAATTTTCCGGGAAAGTACATTAGCCTGGAATATTATAACATATGTTTGAAAAAAAAATATTGTTCGAAAACAATAAAAAGCGTAATTTTTAGGTCATATGATCAAGCTTTTCATCATTAAATTAACAAAAGTAAAATGAACCAATGAAAAGTTTTATTAACAAGTCACATGACCTGTTATGCTTACGTTACGCGCTGCACCCTGCCGCGCCTCGGATCACTTCCGGGTGCGCTAACGCGGCGTGTCATATAACGCATTACGCGACAACGTAGGTCAAGAATATAGTCAAAATGTCTCCACCAACCAGCGTTCGGAACACAACCCCTTTCAGCAGTCCAAAAAGTTCTGTTAAATGACAACAGAGGGGACAGGCAACAAGAACCATCAGTCAAAGAGGGGAGGGCAAGTTCTTCTCTTCCGGGTCATGTTGGGGCGCTACCGGAACTGATCGAATTGGTAGTCTACAGTGTTTCTGGATGTTTCAGACTAAAGCTGGCGTCAGCATGAGACCACTACCATCTCGTAGCTCCGTCGTGGCCATTCCACGAGCAATCATGGCAGCCGCTCCCCACCAGAAGCCTGCGGGAGTCGGAGGCCCCCAAGACTTTTGTAGAATCTTCACGGCTGAGGGGACGCTTTTCGAGAATGGGACCCAAGCCCTATCAGGGAAGCGTCCGAGTTCAAAGGTGTCCCAGGGCCATTTTAGTGGACCAGGCCTAAAACCGAAGAGCCGGCCGCCATTTTGAGAGTCCTGTGGCAGCCGCCTATGGCTGCACCGCAAGAGCGGGAGCAACTCAACTACATGATGAGCGAGACGCTGTAGTCGCAAGAGCGGGCGGTAAACAGCTGAATGGCGGAAGAGGCACAGTGTAGCAAAAGCGGGCGGAATGGCAACTGAAACGGTAAAGGGGCGCCCCACTACAGCGTGTCTTCAGGTCAAACGGATTGTGGGACAAGGTTCAGAATTGAAGAGTCATCAAAAGGCAAAAAGTTCTGCCGGACCCCGGGAGCCGGCCGCCTATGTCGGGGGCGATCTCAGGCTACACCAGTGCTATAAGACTTGGGGAGGGTGTCGGAGCCAAGCGTCTTCTCCGAGTCCATGGCCATCACACCGCCCCTAAGGGGCCTCCGTCAATCTGTTTAGGAAGGTAACATATCACATTGTTTTCTAATGCAGTCAGGTCCACAAACGACACTCACTTACTTTGAGAATAGTGAAGCTGCAGTAGGTGGAAATAAGCTTCAGACAGTGTTACAAGCACTGCTCAGAACTCTTAACTATGGCACCCAACATCCAGAACTTATGCCATTTGAGAATGGCAGTGACATTGAAGCAACTCAGGGACTAAAACCATTAACGTACTTTCACGTATGAAAATCTTACTTGGGGAGGGGGCAGGAGCGAAGCGCCCCCTCCCAGTCAGCGCCACCACACCGTATGTTGAAAATTTGAAGCCATCGTTCTACAAAGTCAACCAAACTTGGATTGAAAAATCTAGAAAAATGTACAAACTGAAAACCAGTTTTGGTCTGCATAGCATCAGTAGCAACGCTTGAGTCAGCTTTGTGTCAAGCCGCCATTTTGATTCAACAAAGCACAGGCATCGAAAAAGGCTCAAACTCAGAACTCTGAACTATGGCACCCAACATCCAGGAGGTTGCCATCCGGATCTTGGAGCCTTGTGCTGCTTTCGACCTATTCACACATCGGTCCACTACTGACATCATCTTATAAACCAACGTTATGTAAATAGTTTTTTAATAAAATGTTTTACCCTGTTTCTTTGCTGGTGTGTTGTCTATATTTTTAATATTTGCATAGGGTTTGTCGTTATTTTGTGCGGGATGGGTGATGGAGCCGAGCTGTCTTGCAGCCCTCATGGTGTGGAGCTCAGTTCATCTCACTATTTTCGTATTTCTCATGAAGGGTTGTTCCTAATATTTCTATTTTAGCGAGGTCAAAAAGAGATCCAATTAGTGGCCTACTGATTTTGCTCGATTACTTTTATTTTTTTACACGATTTTTCACTATCTGCAAAGACTAAACAGAGTATTGCGACTTTGTGCTTGTTTGTAAATAGAGAATGATCCAAAGAGAACCAATTCTAAAACAGTAAATGCTTGGACAACAATCAAGCAAATGGAGAGACAAGCAGGCACGACGGATTACAACGGGGGTAAAGGCCTGCGTTAACTACCCTTCAGTATCTGCAAAGAGAGAGTACTACTAAGACAAAAGAGGGGAGGGGGGGGTGCAGCGTTCAAAGCACATCAGCGTGCATAAATACGAAAATGTTTTTATCTATCACGTACTTGACATTTTAAAGCTTTTCATATTTGCTATTAAAAAACCAATGAAATTCACAGAAAAAAACCATAGGTTATAGTGGATATATAGTTAGGAATTTGCATTTACAAAACCTTGAAAATTCAATGAAAAAACCATTGGTTTTAGGCCATATATAGTTAGGGATTTGCATTTACAAAACCTTATTTTACTCGCATAAAACCATTGAAATTCCATATATAGTTATAAGCGCTAACTATATATCGCGCACCCGCAATCCACTGCTGATGATGTCACATATTACATCATTCATGACATGGTTAGTGACATCACTGATGACATCACTGATGACATCTCAAATGACATCACTGATGACATCACTGAAAACATCTCATTTGACATGACTGATAACATCACTGATGATATCATTCATGTGATAATACGATGAACCTCTTCAGACTCTAATATAACCTTAGATACAATCAGTGTAAACAGACACTCACAGACTGTCACTCATCCATGGAGTTACTCACACACCTAGTCAGTCATGCAAAGAATCAATCACACCTCCATTTCCTCAACTATACAGTTATACAAACTTTACTTATTCAAACATATACTAACACATATTTACTCTATTATACAATCCCTGATACAAGTTCACAATGATCCATACAGCCACTCACACATTCACTGGCTCTTATGCACAGTTATTTATATATGTCAACTCTCACATGTACTGTGTTTTACATATGTACTTACTTTGACATGTAGCACTGAGATATCCATTCACTCACCAATACACTCATGCACACAGTCAACCGCCCATACAGCTGTTTCCACATGCACTTTTGAAACCATACATCTAGTGAATCAACTGCTCACACATCTATGCACAGAGTCACACACCTCCCAGCCACCCACACACACACTCAGTATCCCATACAAATACTTGGGCAACCAATCAATAACCCATATAGTTACTCATATAGCTACTTATCAACACATGCAACAGTTTACAGAACAACAGACATAATGATGCACAAATTAAGACAGTTTAGTCACTAACCCATGCACTCAGTGAGACACATTTAATCACTCACTCATACAGTCAGTCATGCACCTACTAAATCCTTCATCCAGACACTTATATATCCACTCATTCTTCAATATGTAAGAGATATTTTAACTTTACAGAAACATACAGTCACTGGATGTTGTCATCAGTGATGTCATCAGTGATGTCATTTGAGATGTCATCAGTGATGTCATCAGTGATGTCACAAACCATGTCATGAATGATGTAATATGTGACATCATCAGCAGTGGATTGCGGGTGCGCGATATATAGTTAGCGCTTATAACTATATATGGAATTTCAATGGTTTTATGCGAGTAAAATAAGGTTTTGTAAATGCAAATCCCTAACTATATATGGCCTAAAACCAATGGTTTTTTCATTGAATTTTCAAGGTTTTGTAAATGCAAATTCCTAACTATATATCCACTATAACCTATGTTTTTTTCTGTGAATATATATATATATATATATATATATATATACACACACGAACAGGTTAGCCCCAAGGAGAAGACCGCAAGAAGGTAAGTGGTTCACGGTGATTTTTAATGAAAATCTTGCAAGCAGGCAACCTTCAAACGACATGCAACAATGCTGTGTGCCAAACGCGTTTCAGGAGTCCCATTTGTCCCTTCATCAGTGGCAGTTCATGGCGAATGGGAACAATGTTTCTTGCGCACCTTGAACTGCATGAGCGATACGAGCATACCCACACGGGATCACCTCAGCGCACTACATTAACCAGCAGGCCTTGAAAAGGCCACGCCCATTAAGGCAGGTGATTTGAAATATAAGGTGCGCAAGAAACATTGTTCCCATTCGCCATGAACTGCCACTGATGAAGGGACAAATGGGACTCCTGAAACGCGTTTGGCACACAGCATTGTTGCATGTCGTTTGAAGGTTGCCTGCTTGCAAGATTTTCATTAAAAATCACCGTGAACCACTTACCTTCTTGCGGTCTTCTCCTTGGGGCTAACCTGTTCGTGTGTGTATATATATATATATATATATATATATATATAGATATATATATATATATATATATATATATATATATATATATATATATATATATATATATATATATATATATATATACCAAAACAGCTACGATGCAACCTCCGATCTTGTAGAACGGCGAAGCAAGAAGACAGACCACAGGATCAAGTGAGTGAAGATTATTTATTTTTTATGTGCAGCAAAACGCGTTTCGGACTCGAAAGCCCCTGTTCACCAGCGAAGAACAAATGACCACACGCTATGTGTATGAGTATTTAAAGAGTTACCCACCCTTACAATCCTTTCAGTGCCGATCACATGATCAATGAGCACAGAAGAAATACTAATTTCCAAACAAATGCAAAAGACGTAATGTTGCACACTGAAATGCATACATTTTTGTAGTATTGGTAAAGTTTTAAAAGCATCAATGCAAATTAAAAACCTCAAATAACTGTATAAATACAATAAATAGTTCCAATGGTTTTAAGAGCATAACTTCTTAAAACTCTCAATATATAAAACACATATATCAAAATATATATGTTATTATATCAGAGACGATCAAATTAATGTTATTTCTCATCATGGAATAATAAAACTTCATTGAAAAAACTGTTTGTGGGCACAAGGTACAGATTCTCTTGATACACCTAGCAGCAAAAAATGGTCAAAGTGCAAACTGTGCAAGAAAGTGCAAATTGAGAAAATTGTGCAAAAAGTGCTATAACGAGCTGGCTATGTGGTAACTATTGAGTATATTAGTATATAACATTATCATCTGATTGAACACCCGACCTCATGTTAAAAATCAATAAAATAACATCATATCCTCAACACAGTTCAAAAAATGTGCAAAAAAAAATCATATATAAATGAGCTAGAGAGGGGAATGAATAATAGTGGAAGCGACATAGGCAGTAATTAGTTCCCTATGTTTCTTAAACATTGAATTTATGTTCCACTCTTTTGCAACAACAAAAACAAGATCAAATAGATCTTCTAAAAAAGAAACCCAAAACAAAAAACAAAAAACAAAAAACAAAAAACAAAAAACAAAAAACAAAAACAGAAGCAACTCCTCTACGCACAACGTTATTTTCATATTCAAAAACATGTGCAAGAAAGTGCTATGTGCAAACTTGCTATTGAGTTGAAGAATGCAGCTATAAACAAGTACAATAAATATAAATATAATATATTTAAATACAAAAATACATAAATACAGATGTACCAAAGTAAAAAAGTAAAAAGTACAAAAGTACAAAAGTACAATAAAGCCAAAATGTATGTATATACACACACACCTATACTGGAATATTCACAGAGAGATATGCAATCATGAAAATGTTCTTTGATACAGATTAGGCATCATAGTCTTGGAATACTGGGGAAATCAAAACGGGGAATTTCTGTTCATAGAAAAGTATACATATCTTCTGTGTTATTCAACCTGTTGGGCCATTTACTATGAAAACTCCAAAATCATGGTGGTTTCAAGTTGCCTAAGACTCTGTTCTCTATTGCCACCTCTGCGTGATCTTGGAATGGCCCCTACCACATAGTACTTCAAACATGCCAGGTTGTTATCATGAAATTTCTTAAAATGGCGTGCTATCGGATATGCCTGATCGCTGTGCAGGATTGCCCTAAGATGTTGCAAAATCCTGTCATGCACCTGTAGCTTCGTATTTCCAATGTAATTCAAGCCACAGGTGCATGTCAGGACATATACCACATGATCAGTTTTGCAGTTAAAATTACCCGCTATTGCAATTTCCTGAGAGCTGAATGGAGTTGAATAGTGTATTTTATTTACTCCAAATTTACAAGCCCTGCACGTGGAGCATTTGTAAAAACCACGTGCAGGTTGTAACCACATAGCTTTTGTATTCACTTCAGGACTGGTTTTGCCAAGAGCGATCCCATTCTTCTTGCCCTTCTGAAAGTGATAGCAGGTGAACTAGGTAGTTTAGGGCCAATCACCATGTCTTTTAAGACTATGGGCCTATTTTTCTTGATAATCTTTCTAATTTTGTTCTCCTCATTACTGTATGTGGTGACTAGTCTGAGACATTGAAAGTTATCAGAGGGATTATCACTATCCCTAGTGTTGTCAGAAACCTCAACATCAACACCGATTGGAAGTAACAGACTCTCTCTAGTTTGCAAATTGGCTTTAAAATGCTATCTGAATAGCCTCTCTCTCTCAGTCGATTCCTCATGTCTTGTTCACACATATCATAATCATTAGTGGTGCTGCATATTCTTTTTAATCTCAACGCTTCCCCATAAGGGATACTCCTAATGGTATGCTTGGGGTGTAAACTGGTGGCATGCAAAGTCGTGTTTCCTGTCGTAGGCTTTCTAAACAAAGTAGTTTCAATTTGGGCATTTCTAATGTACACCTTGACGTCAAGGAATTCTATTTCTTTATTATTTCTGTGAGACGTAAATTTCAAATTGAGGTTATTGTTATTAATTTCTTGTACAAATAAGGAAACCTCAACCTCATCTCCGTACCACAAAATAAAGACATCATCAATGTAGCGAAGATATCTTACTATCTTCTCATTAACCCATACTTTGTGTTGTTTATTTAGGACCTGTTCCTCCCACCAGCCAACGTGTAAACACGCATAGCTGGGGGAGAAACAGGATCATATCGCCACCCCTTTGGGGTGTTTAAAGAGATCATTTCCAAAAAGGAAATAATTATTATGCAAACACCACTCAATTAGACTCAGTAGAACCTTGTTGTGTTGGTAGAACTATAAGGGTCGTTTGTCAAGAAAATGTTTAATCGATGCAATACCCTGATTGTGATCAATACTGGTATATAAAGACCCTACACCTAAAGTAATTAGAAGCATGTCTTCGTTCCATTCCAGATCTTTTATTTTATGTAAAAAATTGCTGGTATCTTTAACATAACTTGGCAAATTTTTGACTAGATCTTGTAAAAAGAAGTCAATGTATTGGCTGACATGCTCCCCTGCACAGTTCCAAGCAGAAATAATCGGTCTTCCTGTAGTAGGGATGGTGCATTTGTGTACCTTTGGAATCAAATAAAGCACAGGAAGAATGGGAGATTCATTGCGCATAAATTTATGTTCTTCAAATGAAATTAGGCCTTCCCTACGCCATTGAGATAATAATTTCAATAAAGTATCTTTAGCTTTAACATAATATTTCTGACAGGTTTTTTCATAGCAGTTCGTGTCAGCCAGTTGTCTTTGTGCTTCCAAAGTGTAGTCCTTCTTGGGCCATGTCATGAATGATGTAATATGTGACATCATCAGCAGTGGATTGCGGGTGCGCGATATATAGTTAGTGCAACTAACTATATATGCCAATTTCAATGGTTTTGTGTGAGTAAAATAAGGTTTTGTAAATGCTAATCCCTAACTATATATGGTCTATAACCTATGGTTTTTTCAGTGAATTTTCAAGGTTTTGTAAATGCTAATTCCTAACTATATATGGTCTATAACCTATGGTTTTTTCAGTGAATTTCAATGGTTTTTTAATCGCAAATAGCGTTAAGGGGTTGTGGCAGGACCTCCTGACCCGCTAGCCAGCTACAGACTGTTTTATCTCAATTGCGCTGAATTTAGATAAGCTGTATGATCGTTTTTAAAAATTATTGTGAACTAAGGAAACCTTTTTAAAATTACCGCTATCACATTCTTGCACACACCTCTTTCCATTCTTGACGTTTTGTGCATTTCTGAAGTCTGGAAAACGTACTTAGAGCGCTGATTCGTCTTCCCTTGGATTGAGAGTGAGGGAGGACACCACTTCCTGTTTAACTGCTGGCGGTTAGCGCTCTAGCAGTTGAGTGTACCGGGGCTATTTAGGCAGAGCCTGATTTCATTAGCGCTGCGGTAAGGGGTTGTGGCAGGACCTCCTGACCCGCTAGCCAGCTACAGACTGTTTTATCTCAATTGCGCTGTATTTAGATAAGCTGTATGATCGTATTTAAAAATTATTGTGAACTAAGGAAACCTTTTTAAAATTACCGCTATCACATTCTTGCACACACCTCTTTCCATTCTTGACGTTTTGTGCATTTCTGAAGTCTGGAAAACGTACTTAGAGCGCTGATTCGTCTTCCCTCGGATTGAGAGTGAGGGAGGACACCACTTCCTGTTTAACTGCTGGCGGTTAGCGCTCTAGCAGTTGAGTGTACCGGGGCTATTTAGCCCTCGCCCCCTACAGAGCGCGCAGCGGTCGCGCGCTGGGGAGCCGAAGACAACGCCGAAGACTAGCCTAAGAGTAGCCCGTCTGCGCCCGTCCGCGACTGGACGGGGCCAGGGGCCACCCTCCTTGTCCCTGTCATTATGGATTGCGCATCCCACACACCTCGTATCAGGTATGCTCCTCAAACACTCAGGGCTCTACAACCCCTTCCACAACACCGCTGTAACAACAAAGCGCTCCCGTGTCCTGAGGGTCCTTTTTCTTGCATCAAATGCGGATTTCAAGCCTTGCCCTCTCATGTTATTCTGGGACAGCTTACAGATTATTCTGATGACCAGGGAGACTGGGATAGCTTTTTGCTAAATGTTAGATCACTCCCCAAGCATTGCATTGAACTGTGGGACACTATCTACAACACTCAGCCCATGATGTGTTTTCTAACTGAAACATGGCTGAAACCTCACACCATCCCTACTATCACTCTAGGGATACCCATCGGATATAAAATCCTTCGTCTCGACCGCCCTGTGAAGGTGGGAGGCGGAATCGCTATTATACACAGAGACACCCTGAGTATTAGAGTCTTAGAACAGGTGATGCTCCCTACTATTGAAGTACTCATCTTCCACTTAAAAATCAACTCTAAAACACAGTGGAAAGGAGCCTTGGTCTATCGTCCTCCTGGACCCAATGCTGGCTTTTCCCTTGCTCTCACTGAACTACTAGCCCCCTATCTGAAAGCTAAGGAAAATTTCCTTTTACTTGGAGATTTCAATTTTCATATTGACATTTCTGACCATCAGGACACCAATACATTTCTTTCTGACCTCGCGTTGCTAGGTTTACACCCCAGAAATAGTGGCCCCACTCACTCTGGTGGTCACACATTAGACCTGGTCCTCACTACCCAACCCAACGTTCACTGTCATCCCCCTAAGCATATTAATTGGTCGGACCATAAACGTATTGATTTCTCCATACCTCACCTATCCAATTCCACTAACCGCCCGGCCACCCACTCTATTAAACGCAGGCCATGGCACAAAATCACTCTCCCCAAACTCACTCAAGTCTGGGAACAGCCTTCACTTACCAATTTCGATAATATTGATACTGCTCTCTCCATGTTTAACTCTACGCTAACAACAGCTATTGACTTTCTAGCTCCACAGAAAAATGCCAAAAAACCTACTATAGCGAAAAGGGACACATGGTATACGGAAGCTCTCAAAAATGAAACGAAGAAATGTAGAAAAATGGAAAAATTGTGGAGACGTACAGGTAATAGGGAAGACAAGAGATGCTACCTGGAGGCTATGTCCTCCTACTACAAAAATGTCAAAAAAGCTAGGAAAATGAGTCTGGCTACTCAAATTACAGAAGCAGGCAATTCTACTAGAGAGTTATTTAAAATCGTTCAAACCTTCACTAGTCCTGAAGTATGTGAAAGTCCAGACACCTTCACCCAAGAACTATGTGATGATATATCTCAGTTCTTTGAAGAAAAAAATCGATGCAATATATAAAAAAATCACTACAGTCTCTGACACTCTGGGGACTGAGGCCCCTGAAACTGCTCCACAACTGACATCTGGTAAAACTCTTCTGGACATCCCCAAAATTACTACTAAGGACTTGACTACTCTCATTAATCAAACTAAATCTGGTTCTCCCTCTGATTTGATACCAGCTAAATTCATCCCTCCGCTAATTGAGATATTAGGTCCTCATATTCAGAACCTACTTAATTTGTCTTTTGCCAAAGGCCAACTTCCATCTGCCTGGAAGGAAGCGGTAGTGAACCCTATTCGCAAAAATTCCACCATGCCCTGGTCTACACTCTCCAACCTTTGCCCGATTTCTCTCCTCCCCTTTATCAGCAAACTGGCAGAGAAGCACGTCAACACCACCCTCTCCAGTTTCATCGAAGCGACAGGGGGCCTGGACCAATCCCAATCTGGGTTCAGGCCCAACCACAGCACTGAATCAGCCCTCCTCTCTGTGACAGATCAGATCAAAATGTCACAAGATAGAGGGGGCTCTATGATTCTAGTGCTGTTGGACCTGTCCGCAGCCTTCGATACCGTGTCTCATAACACCCTATTGAATCGGCTGCAGGGAGTAGGAATCGGAGGCGTTGCACTATCTTGGTTGAAGAGTTTCCTCGCCGGGAGATCACAATCTACCAGCCTGGGCCCCTTTCGTTCCATCTCAAGGGGGCTCACGAAGGGGGTGCCACAGGGCTCATGCCTTAGCCCTACATTGTTCAATGTCTATGTGGCCCCCCTTGCTGAGATTGTGCGAAAATACGGGTTCATACCGGTTTCCTACGCTGATGACACTCAGCTCCTCTACCCTTTCAGCTCCCTTGACCCTAAAATCAAGGGGAATTTTGCTGAGGGTATGAGAGCAGTGTCACACTGGATGGCGAGGAATTGCCTCCAGTGTAATGTAACAAAGACTGAGGTCTTGCTCTTTGGCAAAGCAAATATCCTCTGGACCCCTGACTGGTGGCCACTCGACCTTGGCCCAGTTCCGGTACCCAAAACACACGTTAAAAATCTTGGAGTGAAGTTTGACCAAAAATTGACCATGAAAGAACACACCAACTACATCGCGGGTCTGTGTTTTCACACCATTGGTTTACTCAGGCGTGTCTTTCCTCTCCTTCCTGCTACATGCAGAAAGACACTTGTACAGGCCTTGGTAACCAGCCGCCTGGACTACTGTAACGGCCTGCTGACATTAGCCAGTACGGATGCAGTTGGCCGTTTGCAGGTGGTCCAGAATACGGCAGCCATACTGGTCATGGGTGCACCTGCCAGGACTCCTTCCAAGCCCTTGCTGAAAGAACTGCATTGGCTTCCCATACGACAGCGCATCCACTTTAAGATCTGCTGTACGGTACACAAATGTCTGTATGGAGTAAGCCCTAAATACCTAGCCCAGTCCCTTGAACTGTACCAGCCTTGCAGGTCCCTGCGCTCCTGCAACCAAGCCCTGTTAAAACCCCCCATTACAAAGAAGACTAGACAGGGTGACCGTGCCTTCTCCGCTGTTGGTCCTGCACTTTGGAACAACCTTCCCACTGACCTAAGAACCACCATAAACCACCTGTCCTTCAGAAAGGCATTAAAAACCCTCCTTTTCCAAGAAGCATTTCCACCTACATAAACCACTTAAAAAGCTGCTCTACCTAATAAACTGTCTTAGCTGGCAAAGCGCGGAGATACCCCTCCGGGATTGATTCCTGCGCCATACAAGCAATTAAAATAAAAATAAATAAATAAAAATATCAAAAGCTGTAAAATATATTCTTATTGTAATTCAAAAATATATTTTTTATATTTTTGTATTATATTTTTTTATTTTAAATATTTATTTAATTAATTTTTTTTGTTTCGCTGCCGGTCCGCGAACCAGGCAGCTTCCCGTTAGCTTCAATTTGTTCCAAGACCCGGTCCGCCAACCGGTAAACGTTCCGTTAGCGCAAGTACCGCGTTAGAAAGCAACATCGTGACGCGTCCTGTAAGCGCGACGTAGCACGTTACCGCGTAATGCGTCTTATGGCGCGCCACGTTAGTGCACCCGGAAGCGCTCTGGAGCGCGAATCGAGGCGCGAAGCGCAGCGCCCTGGAAGTGATCCGGGGCGCGGCACGGAGCGCGTAACGTAAGCATAACAGGTCATGTGACTTGTTTATAAAACTTTTCATTGGTTTATTTTACTTTTAGTTTCCTAATGATGGAAGGCTTGGTCATAAAATTAACACTTTTCATTGGTTTAGAACATTTTTTTTTCCCAAATGATGAAAGTCCCACCTTTTTTCCTCACTCTGACTTTCATTTTTATGAGAGAAAGACCTACATGGACGACCTTACAAATGGCTTCAATGATTGCTGCAGCTGGTGGACCCCCACCACCACCTCCAAGGAAGAGAGGACCATCTCCTCAGGTCATCCTCCAACAAGAGGAGGAAGAAGAGGAAGAAGAGTAAAAGGAGCAAGGGACAAGGAGGTTTTTAAAAGAACAGCCAAGGAGGTCCCATATAAAAGAAAATTTTATTTGGAAATTTTTTTCATTTCCCCCACATCAAAAAAAGGTAAATGCCCGGTACGTTACCTGCCTGATATGCCACAATGAACTGTCCAGAGGAACAGAAAAAAAGTACAGTTATGGTAATTATACCATGCATCGCCATATGGAGAGGTGGCACCCGATAAAATACAGTGCTGCCCAAATACGTGATCTGGTGGATAACCCCCGACCTGTGGCCAGTACATCCACCAATGAAGAGGCAGTGACGGGATCAGAGGCAAGGGAGACGGTCCCAAATCTACAGATGAACTTTGGCCAAATGAAATTAACCTGTTTATCTTGCGGCAAATTAATTTCCTGTGGAGAGAGGAGTGTAACTCTAATCAATAGAGCTTTTGAACATCATCAATGTACAAAACGTCTCAGAAAATAAATTTTCTTTTTTTTTGTTGCTCCTGTTGAGCCCTTTCTAATGAATCATTTTTGTTCCCCCCCCCAAAAAAACAAAAAAAATATAAAACAACAAAAATAATAAAAAAAAGTTCTTTTCAGAACTACCTCCCCTTTATAAAAAATTGCTAGAATGTTTAGCACTCTAGCAACCTCTATTTCTTTTGATTCGCGTCCCGGTTCGTGCGCCGGTACGCGAACCGGAAGCAACCTAAATTTTTTTTTTTTTTTTAAAAAAAAGAAGAGTAAGTAAACAGAGAGTAATGTTAAAAGAAAGACAAATAGAGGGAGTAACACACAGTTACTGTTGAAAGAGGGACTGAGAAAAGGAGTGGAAAGAGTAGTATAAGTAAGTAATAGAAAAAGAAATGAGGGAAGTAGCAAAGGCAGGAAACTGAGGGTTAAAGAAATGAAGCAGTGGAACTAATAAAAGTTAAATTTGATAGAGATGTAACGTAAAGAGTACTAAACACTTACCTTATAATTGTCGTTAACTTAGTCAATTGTAATTTTTATACTTTTAATCTGTGTAAGAAAGAACAAAACATTTTAAATTAATAGAAGGTAGTAAAAAAAGAGTGAGCATGAGACAAGATGAATACATATTATAAATCACAATTCAAAGTACAAAATTAATTATACATATTTAATGGTTTATTTTTGCTGTTCTCAGAATATATCAAATTTCACTGAAAACAGTGAGTTGAAGGTATTCATCATATAACAGCGGGGAAAAAAAACACAATCAAAATGATTGTGTTTAAAAAACCCTTAAAATATAATCAATCAGAAATAAGAACTCCTCAAAAATAACTTACTTTCTATGACGTCAAAGGATGTCCTATGAACAGCTTATACTCTGTTGTGCTGTTACTATTTTCTGCCCGCCACTTTCTGAAAGATAAACTCCATTGTTTTAAGAAAAATGAGACATACAAAGCAATTTAAAACAGCACACTAAATTACAGCAACACCTAGAATCATTATAGTCCAGTTACCTACCCTAAATTCTCACTTCAGAAAACAAGTCAAAAGGCAACATTGCTTCATACTCAATTGGTAATGTTTGCTGAAAGACTAGCCTTTTTTATATTTCAAATAAGCTGTGTAATATCCTGATGTTGTCAAAGGACCATCATAATATATAATAGCTGCAGTTACAAATGTTCTTCCTGAAATCGATGACTGTGTAGCCAAAACATTTTTAATTAGACTTGACAACTTATTTTCATCCAGTTTATGTAGTTGAAATTGTAAAATGACATTTCACCCATAAGTTTCCATAAATAATATGGACAGCATTGCAGACTTACATTTCCTCTACTCCTTGTTTTGATCTGCTGCTTGAATTAGCTTATAAACACAAACAGTTTTCGCTCTGTACTACACTTATCCACAAGGCCATATAGAGTAGGAGCCATTAGAACCTCTTGAAATTCCTCAGAACAAATCCCAAGATTCCTTCCCTAAAATTTTGGTTGTAAGAACACCAGGTAAGAATTTTGAAGGTGGAAAGGCAATCTTTTTTTGAAAGTTAAAACAGAATCATTGCAGAATGACCAGCCGTTTCCAGATTTTAAATAAGCTGTGTAATGTCCTGAAGTTGTTGAAGGACCGTCATGATATATAATTGCTGTAGTTACAAAAGTCCTTCCTGATATTGACAACTGCGAAGCCACAAAATTATTAATTAAAGTTGTCAATTTAGTTCCATCAGGCCTACATTGTTGGAACATTAAAATGACATACTGGCCATAACTTCGTATAATTAACGTGGACAGCATTGCAGACTTACATTGGCTACACTCCATGTTTTGATCGGCTGCTTTTACTAGCTTATTGAAGTATACTGATTTACTGTCAGGCAAAGTTAAATATATAAATCTTTCTGAGTCTACACTAGTAGTACTTGATAGCCTACAGTTCTCGCAATCATTCTGCCATTGATAAGAAAGGCCAAACAGATAATCTACATCTACACCTTCATCTTGCAATACATCAAGCATATACATTAAAAACTCCTGACAATCCTACTGAATATTTTGAGAGAATTGTGTTTGACCTGAACATTCGTCTAACAGATAAGGAATTTCAGACACACTTTCTACTCTTGTTCTATCAGCACTACATTTCTCTAACACAGAATTTAACAAACAGCATAAACGTTGTTCCGAATTGATCACAATCTGTTCTTTTAAAGTCTCTAGTGAAAAGACAACATTACCACTACGTTAGCATAGCAGTTGACACCAGAACTATTTTCAAATTGAAAACCAACAACATCTTCAACAGAATTCATTTTCTTTCTGCTTACAATTTTCGGTTCATTGACTTTTGGTCTTTTTGCTACAACCTCCCTACTATTACTGATATTTCTTCGTTTCCGGTCTATCACACGTTTCTCAAACAAAGGATATTGAGGCAAATGTGGCGCATACTCTCTTCTTAAGCTATTGTATTCCTTAACACAATCTAGATCCGCACAAATGTTTGTGACATCACAGTCAATCAAGTACAATCCCGATAAAGTGCTGACTCGTGACAATGCTACATAAGCCATACCCTCTTTGAACACAGAACTGCCAATATTCACTAAAGCAGTGTCTACACTTAAACCTTGCGATTTATGAATTGTCACCTCATATGCCAAGCAAACAGGAAATTGCATACGGCGAACATATAAGTCTTTTACAAGCAAAAACCTAGCTGTGCAACGACCAATTAGCTGTACTTCCTCAATACCATCAAATTTAATTTTTAAAAATTCAATCTCTACTTCTGAATTTCTCAAAATCAACAACATTACCCATTGATCCATTTACCAGACCTCTTTCAACATGTAAATTCCTTCTCAAAATGATACGGCAATTTAAGCACATATTCAGAGTCTTTTCAAAACCTGCAGTTTTAGATATAGTCTTCTCTAATGAATCCAATTTAGATTTCAAATTCTCAGACAACATAATTGTTGCTCCCATATGCTCTATTCTGTCAATAGCTTCCAGTTTCACAATCTCTTGGTTTTCTAAATTCAACATTTTGTTGTTGAAAATGGAACATTCTGCAAGAGTTGGCATCAAACATATTCCAGATTTCTTCTCAGTAATTTTCTGAAAAATATCCTCTGGCAGAACGTCTTCTTCTGGATACAAATTTTACAGTGCATGTAAAGATTCTTTCCCACGCTCGGTCACTTTCCCGATTCTAGCATCTTGTAGAATATTCTTGTAATCTTCGTCCTTCGCCTGACGCATATTTTCACGCAGCTCAGCATAATTGAAGTTTAAACATATGTTAACGTTGCCAATGCTCCCTAGGCACTTCCTGGTATCTTCATGCGTAAGCAGTTTAAACACTGGTTGTCCTTTCACTGGTGTCAGCTGCAGAAGATCACCGAAAACAATGATGTGTTTGCCACCGAATAACACACCATACTCTGTTTTAAGAACTTCCTGCATTCTCAAATGCACAAAGGCAAGCATGACATTGGAAACCATGCTTACTTCGTCAATGATAAGAAGTTTCATCTTCTTCAGGACTCTAGATACTTCACAACAAGCATCCCCAGATAACTTGTGGTATTGTAATTTGTTATCATGCTCCACAGGCAGCATCAGTAGACGATGCAAAGTAATACCTTTAATGTTATGTGCTGCCAGTCCAGTTGGAGCAGTGACAACACAAGACAGCGATGACTCAGTCCTTTTCTGCAGATAACATGAAATTGCTTTAATGAGAAAACTTTTTCCAGTTACTGCTTCTCCACTCACGTACAGTCGGACAGGCTTCAACGACGTACAGGAGCACTCTTTCTTCTCATGACTTAATCCATGCTCAATTTGTTTGGTAACTTCGTCATATATTTTCCTCTGTTCAACGTTGAGTTGTCTTTTCAAATCTTCTAAGTTAACCCCATCCTCCTGAGCATGTGCCATGGCTCTTTCCACTTCAATCATAGCAGTGGCAGCTTCATTTTCGATAACTGGTTCTCCTAGTGGATCCTGACTCAATGAAACAGAACTCTGACTGTCCTGAGAACTGTCTCTAGCAATCTCAGCTGCAATTGTTGCTTCCTGCTCGATTTCTGCATTCAACATTTCTAGATATTTTGGAAAAACAGGACATTCTATGGACTCCTTGGCTGCATTAAAAGAGTCTTCGTAACAGAGGAAATCCCCAAGCAGTTCCTCTTCTGCACGCCAAGGCTTGAAAAGTTGCAAAAGAGCTAAATAGAAAAACTCTTTTCTTTCTGGTGATTCGCAATTCAATTTTCGATGATTTACCAATTGACATTTTCTTTGCTTGACCAGACATCCCTCACTTCCAATTACAGCATACACTCCTTTATCAATATCTTCTTTGATGTTCCTCTTGAAAATGTAATTTTGTAGAACCTCATACAGACAAACATTTTCCAGGTGACTGCTTCTATTTGGATAATATGTATCCAACATGTTGGTCTTCAAAATATCTGTCCTGCTTGGTTCCTTCTCCGCCAAATACTCAATTTCCCGTACAGGTTTCAGAACTCGATTACGCGTTGCAGCAAGACCAAGACTCGCCCAAATGATACTCCTAGATTTGGCATAGAGACTTGCTGAAGATAACCGGTCAGAACATTCGTAAGCTCCGATTTCTCGATGCGACAACATCTTCAGACTGAAACTGTACAACTTCTTACTGAGGCTCTTTTCATGGGAAATATCCTCCCACATATCCTTCAGTTCTGTCTTTTCTTTTTTGGTGATGTAAGACGTCACATACCGAGCCACAGCCATACAGTTGTCAGCCACAAACTGTATATCCATGTTAGCATTCCACATGGACAAAATCACTGGGTTGTAGTCGTTAATGTACTTGGACTCTTCATTTCTTTTCAAATTGTATGTGTTTTTGGGTGATTTCCTCGTCACATTATGTCGCAGCGAAGACATAAAATTGTTCACTCTTCCTTTAGATATCACCGATCGTGGAAATGCAAAATGACATTTGGTGTAGTACTTGTCCGTGTTTCTGAATTTACGACAACAGTACTTTCCACAACGATGGCTTTGAAACCATAAAACTTGTTCTCTTAGACTTTTATCTTCCTTTGTCTTTGGAACAGCACATGTAGAATACTGTTCTATGAAACTCATCACTAAGTCATCCGGATCTGTTCCAAATTTGGGTGCATCTTTGATCCATAGCAGCATATGTATATGAGGAGCACCTCTTGCTTGATACTCCTTTCTCCAGTAGAAATCCAACACCTCTCCAAGAGGTGGATTTTTCTTGTTCGTGATGAAAGACATCATAGCTTCAAATCTATGATTGAAGTACCTGCATACATTCACTGGATCCAAAGAGCACAGTTCTCCGGGTGTCTTGAATTCGATATTTTCAATGTTTCCATTTGCCTCTCGTACAAATTCAAGTAAGTCTTCCCAGCCATACTCAGCACAGCTGAGAGTGAGGAACCATGTGGGAGTTCCTAAGTTCCTCAGCATACATTTTAAGTCACCATGACGGCGGTACCAATACTCATTAGTACCACGCTGACAAGCCATGAGATTAATCAGGTGAGAATCCAAAATACAGTCTTGCTGAGATATTTCGCAGTTGTACACCACTTTTCAAGATGTGGTTCACTGCATAAGACAATCCAGAGAGATCACTTTCAAACAGTAGATGAAACAAATAGGGAATGCATTGACGAAACCTAGGATCTTCTGCATACAATCGTAAAGTCCGGTATTCTGAAGCAGGAATTTGAACAGGTCGCTCATCATATCTTCCTCCTTGACCTGTGGGAAATAACTGTGGGAAACATCGAGCTTCCAAACTTTCCTCCCAAACACTAATGGGACTCCCGTTGGCTTGTTTCATTTGAAACAACTCAATAGCATTCCCCATGACTTCCTTGGAATGCAAAGGATGAACACTATAATGTTCATATATTTCTTCATTTTTAGAGGCTTCTACTTTCTCAATTTGTCCAGCACACAAATCACTGTCCTCTTCTTCACTTACTTCCTCTTCTGCAACACATACATTCTTGTAGTACTCATTGTTTTTTATCAAATACAATGTTGCCTTTTTGACTTTCCTAACATCCACTAAATCTTGCCAGATTTTCTTACTCTTTGTCGGAACCTCATTAACTATCATTACCAGAGGTTCCTCTTCCACTTTCTCTACTCCAATTGTATTAATGTTTTTCTTCAAATCTAAAGGCAAATAAACAACTCTTCCCTGGAATCCTCTCTGTAAATCTGATGGAGGCAATTTCCCTGTCTTTGGCTCCATTCGTACAATAGCCTGGAAGGGATGGACACTTTGAATCAAAATAGATTCATAAGTATTTAAATCCTTCAATTCAGAAGAAATGTCAACCAATTCCAGATTATTATGAACCGCTCTAGCAGGCATCTGGTTTTGGTTTAATTTGTTAAAACAATAAGTACACATACGTTGGTCCGCTCCCAAATCAAAACAATTTTCTACCATCAAGTATGTGGCAAAATCCTTCTATTCACTATTGTTTTCCATATCACTTTTTGCATATAAATCCACTAACTTAGGGGCCGATCAGGATGGCGGACGGAAATGGGTACTGTCCGCCATGGTGGGGGAAATTTTACTCCCGGCTGCGCCGCGGAGAAACCGCGTTTGGGATTAGGATATTCATGTGACGAAACTCCGACCGCGGCGGACGGTTCACAACCAACACCGTCCGCGGCGGTCGGAACACAACCAAGTCCGTCCGCGGCGGACGGAGTTCACTGAACAACCACTGCCGCGGACGGAAATGACCGCGGAAAATAAAACATGTACCGCCATACCTGAGAATACTCCGTGGCCGCAATTAGGATAAATCCGGCCGTACCACGGAACGCACAGCCATCCACGTCCGCGGCGGAAAGAATGCCACGAGAACCACAGCATCACCGCGGAAGGGCAACACGCACAACATCCCTAGCGCCGAACAAAAGTCAGAAACTGCACCGCAAGTCCTAAGCAAACATACGAACATTGACAAGCCCCCCCCCCCCAACACCAATCACAAGCCACCATGACAAGTCCCAATCATCCAATAATGCACACACGTCAACACGCCCACCTACCACCTGACTCGCAACAACCATTGAGACACGACTACAAAATGACACCCACACACAACCACAATCCTTTGCACCACAGCATTGCTGCCAGCAAGAGGGCTAATCGAGAAACTGCCAACTCACATAAAATCACATAGAAGACACCCACCCACCACCCTACCACACCCACCACACAAACACCCACCACACAAATCCGACACATCACACACCACACACCTGCACCTCCCAACTCACACAACTCACACACTGAGCACCACACACCATGGCACCCAAAAAAAATCCCAAATTCTCAGAGACAGAGTTGAGGGTAATGGTTGACGAAATAATCCGTGTCGAGCCCCACATCTTCGGGGCCCAAGTCCAGCAGACGAGCGTGGCGCAAAAGAACCACATGTGGGACAGGATCGTCACTCGGGTGAATGCGTCGGGGACTGTGCCGAGGACGAAGCATGACATTCAGAGGCGGTGGCATGACCTGAAGACCAGGGTCAAGGGCATCCGAGCGAAAAACGTCACTAGAGCCAATCATACTGGCGGTGGCACACCCCCGGAGCCATTACCCTACACAGATTGGGAGGAGAAGGTGCTGGGGACACTGCACCGAGAGAGCCTAGACGGACTTGACGAAGGAGAAGAGACTGGTGAGTACAAACCAACACCACGATCAGCACGACATGGTCAGGCTCACACAACTGAGAAGAAACATCCCCTACGCCCCAAACCATGCACGTTCGACACCAACTCACTAACATGTCCATGGCTCCCAACAGGCCCCCATGTTCACGGGGAGGGTGGAGGTGGTGGTGGTGGTGGTGGAGGGTGGGGTGTGTGAGAGGCCCAAACTACAACTCCCAACAGGCCCCCATGTTCACGGGGAGGGTGGAGGTGGTGGAGGGTGGGGTGTGTGAGAGGCCCAAACTACAACTCCCAACAGGCCCCCATGTTCACGGGGAGGGTGGAGGTGGTGGTGGTGGTGGTGGAGGGTGGGGTGTGTGAGAGGCCCAAACTACAACTCCCAACAGGCCCCCATGTTCACGGGGAGGGTGGAGGTGGTGGAGGGTGGGGTGTGTGAGAGGCCCAAACTACAACTCCCAACAGGCCCCCATGTTCACGGGGAGGGTGGAGGTGGTGGTGGTGGTGGTGGAGGGTGGGGTGTGTGAGAGGCCCAAACTACAATTCCCAACAGGCCCCCATGTTCACGGGGAGGGTGGAGGTGGTGGAGGGTGGGGTGTGTGAGAGGCCCAAACTACAACTCCCAACAGGCCCCCATGTTCACGGGGAGGGTGGAGGTGGTGGAGGGTGGGGTGTGTGAGAGGCCCAAACTACAACTCCCAACAGGCCCCCATGTTCACGGGGAGGGTGGAGGTGGTGGTGGTGGTGGTGGAGGGTGGGGTGTGTGAGAGGCCCAAACTACAACTCCCAACAGGCCCCCATGTTCACGGGGAGGGTGGTGGTGGTGGTGGAGGGTGGGGTGTGTTCGACAGGAAACCGAAATGGCTACAAATCCATATACCCATGTAATGTCCAAATTACTGACCAGCTCGATCTTCTCCCTCAGGTGATCCTCAACTGCCTGCGGAAACCAGTACCCGGCCGCCAGCCTCGCCTCTCACATCTACAGGACTCTCTGGTGACGAGGACACAGTCAGCTCCGGGGCGGAGGATGGAGCGGGACCAAGCACGCAGCCAGGGCCATCTGGCTCACAGGGACTCCCTGGACAGACCAACGTCGCATGTGTGACTCCAGCGGCACCTGTCTCTGTGATCTGCACAGTCCCCACCACCACCAGTACCACCAGTACCACCAGTACCACCAGTACCACCAGCACCACGACTCCTGCCGCTGCCACCCAGCAGAACCCACCGCGCAACGCTGGTCCAACGGCCCCACACACAAGCAGGGTGAGTGGGCCACAAACACAGGCAACGGGACAACATCCAATCAGGCGAGCCACACACCGCCGTGCAGAGGAGGAACACCTACCCCAGCCAGTGGCACAGTCCCTACAAGCTCTTGCCAGGTGCCAGGCGTCATACGACCGGTCCCAGGCAAACGCTGATCGTGCACACCAGGACTCAGTGGACAACACCAACACCCAGCGCCAAATCGCTGGCATCCTTGGCCAGATGTTGCTGATCATGGGGCAGCAGGCAACGATGTGGAGTGAATGGGTTGACCGGAACAACCCCCCCCCCCCTCCACCAAGTGTGGTAGCGCCACCGCCACCTCCGCCTCCCCCGCCACCTCCGCCTCCCCCGCCACCTCCGCCTCCGCCGCCACCTCCGCCTCCGCCTCCACCGCCGCCACCACCACCTGAGCCCCTGGCGACGGATGTGGCCCATCAACAACCTGCCCTCCCAGCTGAATCTGTTCCAGGTCAGAGACGGAGGGGCCGTCCGAGTAAGAAAGAGGCTGAGAGCAGTGTTGGAGCGCCAGGCACACGTTCCAAGAGGGGACGACCATGACAATGTCACTGCCTGTGCCAGACATTCACCCAGCTAAGTAGCCTGTCCCACAGACAATCATTCCCACTGGTCTGCTGGTCTACCCTGACACCCCCCAATGTGGCGTCAGCACGGACATTTCATCAGCCAATACCTTCAACTCCAACTCCCTCCACCCCACTGACTTGTAAATATTCACCAGCACAGAAGCACAACCTGTAAATAAAGAGCATTAATTCACACAATGATGTTTTGCCTCCATGTTTATTCACATGATTGCCATCTGATACAGACGTAAACAGGTACAGGGATCATAGTCGTACATGATCATGGCGCTGCGGGAGTGACCTAGAGAAAACCAGAGACAGCAAACACACGTCAGTAAAGAGATTCACACACATCACAACACAATGCACAGCTACATTACACAAACGACAACCATCACACAAGCATGGGATGAGAGCACACACATCATGGACACTTCCATGTCCAAAGACATGAAGACACACATGTGCAACCATCACAAACAACACCCAGCTGATTAACCCCATACCCACACAACACCAGCAAACATACATGAGGCATTGTCAACCGCCACTACAGGTAGATACTCACATTCAAGGGAAGTAGCGATCTATGAGCTGGCGCCTCTGGTCCACACCTTCATCCTCACCACTATCCTCATCAGTGGACATGGGTGGGATGGGAGGCCGAGGCACTCCTTCGTCTTCAGGGTCCAACAGCAGTTCAATGCCATTGCGTACTGCAATGTTGTGGAGCATGCAGCAGGCTATCACGATCTTGCATACTTTTCCTGGTGTGTAAGGCAGGGCCCCTCCGGTCTTATCGAGGCACCGAAACCTGGACTTTAGCAGTCCAAAGGTACGTTCGATGACTCTCCGTGTCCTGCCATGTGCCTCATTGTACCGCATGTCACCCGCCGTCCTCGGATTGCGTAGGGGACTGAGGAGCCAGGGCCGGTTTGGGTAAGCCGAGTCGCCTATGTAGGGGGATGACAGAGACAAACATCAGAAATACATATGGTGGGTACCCCATGCAACACAGAGATCACAAGAGTACCCACTGCACACTCACCAACAAGCCACGCTTGACCGGGTCGCAGATTTGCCATGAGTCGTGGGACATTGCTGCTCCGCATGATGTGGGCGTCATGTGCGGATCCTGGAAATCTGGCACACACATGGGAGATGATGTTGTTCGCCAGGCACACCACCTGCACGTTCAGCGAATGAAAGTGTTTGCGATTCCTGAACACTTGTTCGCGTGCCCGTGGTGGAATCAGAGCGATGTGTGTGCCATCAATTGAGCCCACAACGTGAGGCATGTGGCCCAGTGCATAGAAAGCAGCTTTGACAGCTGGCAACTCTTCCGGTCGTGGAAAATGGATGTACTCATCCTTGTAGAGCATCATAGCTCTCAACACATCCCGAAGAACCGTGCTAAACATGGCCTGCGACATCCCCCCGGAAACTGCAACAGTGAACTGAAAAGTGCCAGTAGCGAAGAAATGTAGTACCGCCATGACCTTTGCAGTGGGTGTAATCGACCCAGGATACGTTCTACGTGGCTGCAGATGAGGAGACAATAGTGCCACAAGGTCCATCAACCGACGTCGATCCAGCCTGAATTTCCGAATGATGTCCTCGTCTACCATATCCTCCAGCACTGTGTATGGCCGAAGCACATTTGGAGCCCTCCTGTGTGGGACAGAGATGTAACTTTGGTCAACTTGCAAACGACGCATACGTGTAGAACTCCATCACATGTGTACCTTACTGACAAAACTTCTGGCATCACCCTAATGTTTCGTAGACACATCACAGACACTCATGCTACTGCATGCACACAAACGATAAGTGTACACACGCCATGTCATCAAGCACAAATGCCACCACCAATAATGATGTGCATACGGAAATGACATGCATGGTGACACAACGTACAAAACACATACACGGAATGCATGTGTACCACCACCACTGTAGTCACCTCGACACAACAAGAAACTGACAACAGATGCATTCATTGGCCACACAGCCGTGATGTACTGTGTAGTTGTGAAGATGTAACAACGTCTGTAGGGTCACACCCGACGTCAACAAGTAGAAATGCACATCTTTTGCCCATAATGTGCCGACCGATTGCCATTGTATGGACACACATGCTATATTGTATGACATATGACCTTTCCCAATCACGCTCACATCCCTCATGACACAACTGCACACAACACATCACGGTGCAGCGTCTGACAAGATCACATAATTGGCGCCGCCATGGCGGTGCTCAACTTCCGCTACTTCCCAAAGGCCATATGCGGCCAGCGTCCCTCTCCCCATTGGCTGCATGTGCATGGACCGTCACGGGCAGACATCGGCGACCGCACGTGCAAGCCTCAGGCACGGATGCTTCCGTTGCAACAATGTACTATTACTGGCGCCTCCATGGCGGTGCACGTACTCAGCGGGGGAGGTGCAGGCCCATACACCCTGTAGATGTAGTCAATGGACATGCCATTTCATGACCCCCCTTACAGTCACCTTGCATCATCCACCGTACACCGGCCGGAGCGGCCGGGCCTAGGACGACCGCCGTGCCCGGCCATGTTGAACCGCCGTGCCCGGCCATGAACAACCGCCGTGCCCGGCCATGAACAACCGCCGTGCCCGGCCATGTTGAACCGCCGTGCCCGGCCATGAACAACCGCCGTGCCCGGCCATGAACAACCGCCGTGCCCGGCCATGAACAACCGCCGTGCCCGGCCATGAACAACCGCCGTGCCCGGCCATGAACAACCGCCGTGCCCGGCCATGTTGAACCGCCGTGCCCGGCCATGAACAACCGCCGTGCCCGGCCATGAACAACCGCCGTGCCCGGCCATGAACAACCGCCGTGCCCGGCCATGAACAACCGCCGTGCCCGACCATGAACAACCGCCGTGCCCGGCCATGTTGAACCGCCGTGCCCGGCCATGAACAACCGCCGTGCCCGGCCATGAACAACCGCCGTGCCCGGCCATGAACAACCGCCGTGCCCGGCCATGAACAACCGCCGTGCCCGGCCATGTTGAACCGCCGTGCCCGGCCATGAACAACCGCCGTGCCCGGCCATGGCGCTTGTGTTCATGGCCGGGCACGGCGGTCGTCCTAGGCCCGGCCGCTCCGGCCGGTGTACGGTGGATGATGCAAGGTGACTGTAAGGGGGTCATGAAATGGCATGTCCATTGACTACATCTACAGGGTGTATGGGCCTGCACCTCCCCCGCTGAGTACGTGCACCGCCATGGAGGCGCCAGTGATAGTACATTGTTGCAACGGAAGCATCCGTGCCTGAGGCTTGCACGTGCGGTCGCCGATGTCTGCCCGTGACGGTCCATGCACATGCAGCCAATGGGGAGAGGGACGCTGGCCGCATATGGCCAATCGCAAGTAGCGTAAGGTGTGCACCGCAACTATGGGCCAGTCATTGGCCCATTTCACGATCACGCTTCCAGGGCTGACCAATTGCTGGCGACGTATGCCACTGACACGTGCAGAGGGCCCTATATATGTGTGTTGGCCAAAACGACGCTACCTACCCTGGGGACCAGTGCTGCCTGTGACCATCACCTCGACCTACTGCTGCTGCTGAGCTGACCACCGACTGCTGCCTGTGACCATCACCTCGACCTACTGCTGCTGCTGAGCTGACCACCGACTGCTGCCTGTGACCATCACCTCGACCTACTGCTGCTGCTGAGCTGACCACCGACTGCTGCCTGTGACCATCACCTCGACCTACTGCTGCTGCTGAGCTGACCACCGACTGCTGCTCTAGTGCCATACTCCGTGATCTTGCCATGTCGAGAGGCAATGAGATCCGGTCTCGACCCTTCACCGCCGCGGAGCTTGATGTGCTCGTGGACGGTGTACTCCGCAACTATGGACGCCTCTACGGCGCACCAGGACGGGTGGTAAGTGCAGTGTGGGACATGTTGGTGTGCATGAGGGGGCTAAATGATCTTGCCAATTTCTATCTTAGCTGTGTAGTGTGGGCTACACATATGTTCCCGATTGTGCATGGCTGCTGACAGTTACGTCTTGCCCCTATGTGTGTCACAGGCCACCTGTCCACTGACTAAAACCCTTTTCTCTTTCATCATGGTAGGTCAAGCTGCACCTTCGCAAGGACCTGTGGAGGGGCATAGCACGGGAAGTTCGGGCATTGGGGGTGTGCAACAGACGACATACACACTGCCACAAACGCTGGGACGACATTTCCAGGCTGAGCAAGAATGTAGCTGAAGTAACACTGGGCCTGATTCCAAGGACGCCCCGTCTGGCCCGACGCTCCATGACCCCTCTCATGCACCGTATAATTGCAGTGACGCATCCTGAACTGGCCGAACGTCTGAGTGCCGATCAACAGCAAACTAGCGGTGAGCATACTGTCTGTGTAGGAAACTTGTGAGTGCTATGCATGTATTGGTGCCCAGACACACTATTGAGTTCCGTGTTGCGTACGTATGCCTGTGCTGCCATTTTGGTCCCATTGGGTGGTAGTCATTTGACAGCCAGGTCCGCCATGTTGACACGCCACTTGCTTAGTACTTGAGTGTTAATGCACATCCCCTAGTGGTCCATGGCCCCATTCCAGGAAATGTGAGGATGACTGGTAGGGGTGGGCCATGTGCAGGATGTGGGCTCCTAAACCTTTGTCTGCTATGTAATTTGGCTATCCAGTTCCATCTGTACGTCAGTCTGCCCATGACTCACACATCTTTTCTGTGCATTTCAGCTTTGACAGAGGACACTCTGCCACAGACGGTGGAGAGTAGCCGAGGAAATGAGTCCGGCTCAGACATCGCACACACGCAGACTGACACGGAGGAGGCCAGCGCCGGAGAGGGGGACAGGACCGTCCCTGAGGACTCGCATGTGGAGACACCATCGTCCTCCTCGTCGGACTCTCTTGGTGAGCCTGCACTGTTGTCACAGACTGGGAGTGGGCACTCATCACCTTCTGTCGGAAGACAGCACACAGGGCCCACACTTCCACCAACTGCACCATGTACTGTTCGTGGCCGGAGGAGTAGGGGGAGCAGAGTGGCGTTCGGTGCAGGCACCGCTGCCCCTGCCACGGTGAGCCAAAATGCACTGTGTGCTGAGGCAGTTGATCTGCTGCGACAGCTGTGTGTGGGGCAGACCAATATGACGAATGCATTCCAGGACCATGATAGGAAGTTGGGGCAGGTGGTGGCATTCATGGAAGGGATGCATGGCGATCTTTCAGGTCTACACAGGACAGTGCAGTCATTGGCAAGCAGTGTGTCGTCTGCAATAGTTCAGTCGAATGCACAGGGTCATACTTCTGTTTCCCCATCTACACCGCTGGATGTCTCAGGGGGTAGTGATTATTGTGAGCAAGACTCAAATAAAGGTTATTGCACTCGAAGCAGCGTCAGACAGCACGTCAGGGCACGCAGGGCACAGACCACATCCCCTAGATCACCTACATCTGTTCACGTACACGACGTCAGATGCACTGGAGTACACACACAGGATCCACAAGTGTTGTTGGAGGACATGCCTTCAGGAGCTACACGGGCATTCAACACAAAAGGTACTCCCAAGGCATGGGATACTCACATGTCCATGGACTGTTCCTTGGACAAGGCCAGTGAGAAGACTAAGGCACCTACTAAGAGCAGGGAGACTCCCAAGAGCAGGCCCACAGCGGTCGATAGGAACAATCCCAAGGACAGTGAGAAGACTAAGGCACCTACTAAGAGCAGGGAGACTCCCAAGAGCAGGCCCACAGCAGAGGTAAGGGACACTCCCAAGGACAGTGAGAAGACTAAGGCACCTACTAAGAGCAGGGAGACTCCCAAGAGCAGGCCCACAGCAGAGGTAAGGGACACTCCCAAGGCCAGTGAGAAGACTAAGGCACCTACTAAGAGCAGGGAGACTCCCAAGAGCAGGCCCACAGCAGAGGTAAGGGACACTCCCAAGGACAGTGAGAAGACTAAGGCACCTACTAAGAGCAGGGAGACTCCCAAGAGCAGGCCCACAGCGGTCGATAGGAACAATCCCAAGGACAGTGAGAAGACTAAGGCACCTACTAAGAGCAGGGAGACTCCCAAGAGCAGGCCCACAGCAGAGGTAAGGGACACTCCCAAGGGCATGGACACACACAGAGAGCAGGTGTCTACTGGAGACAGGTGCACCACAGACGACAAGTCTGCTGGCAGGAACAGGGCGGCGAGCAGGGCACAGGCTACATCCAGAGACAACACTCCACCTAAGGATAAGGCACCTCCTACGGACAAGTCATCTGGCATGGACATTGGCGCAATCAAGGACAGGCATACTCCACCCCTGGCTGCACTGAGGCTGATGTTTACTACTGGACGCAAAACTAATGTCTCCGCGGCGGAGTCCCCCCATACCTCCACTCCCATCCAGGCCAGTCAGAAGCAGAGGTGGGTGTCCCCTGTTGTAGCATCCCCCATTACACATCATTCCGAGTCCAGGCGGCAGGCACAGAGCAAACGACAAGCAGGCTCCAGCACGTCCCCAGAAACCAGGTCCCCGGCAGCAGTTGCTCCACCTATGCTGGGTGGTGATTCTTTGGAGTCCCCGCCACTTGGCAGTCCAGTCCTGTCCAGGGTGCACTCACACCTCCATAAGAAACGCAGACACACACCATTGACACCTGCCACACCCGATTTGGCTCTAGATGACCTATCACCAGCTCCCAGGCCCACCCTGCCTCCTGGCCCATACAGCCCTGTGGCTCATCATTTCAGTTGTCCCAGTGGCGCTGGTGCAGTTGACTCTCATGTATCAGATGGTGGCACAGTGTCAGTTGTGCCCTCTCCTGTTGCACGTCCTGGCAGTGTATCTGGGTCTATGGCTCACGTGTCAGTTAGGAGATCTGTGGCTGTGTTGCACACTCCTGTTTCTGGTGCTGCCAGTGTGTCTGGGTCAGTGGCTCACGTGTCAGTGACTACATCTGTGGCTGTGTCTCACACTCCTGTTGCTGGTGCTGCCAGTGTGTCTGGGTCCGTGGCCCATGTGTGTGTGACTCGGGCTGTGGCTGTGTCTCACACTCCTGTTGCTGGTGCTGCCAGTGTGTCTGGGTCCGTGGCCCATGTGTGTGTGACTCGGGCTGTGACTGTGTCTCACACTCCTGTTGCTGGTGCTGCCAGTGTGTCCGAGGCAGGTGGGTCACGCAGTCCCCCTGAGTCTGTGATGTGAGGTGCTGTACACTTCACTGAAAATTTACTTCACATGGTGTGTCCATTGGGAACTGCGTGGCACTCTTGTGGTTCCTGTGACGGGTTGGTAGGGACACGTAGTTGTGCAGCCTCTGTTGTACCTGCTGTGTACTGCACAATGCCCTGTTGATGCTCTGATACTGCATACTGCCCTCTCGTTACCTGCTATGATGTACCTGCTGTGTACTGCACTGTGCCCTGTTGATGCTCTGATACTGCATACTGCCCCTCTCATGTGCTGCCTCTGATGGACCTGTTCTGTGCAATGGACTGTTGATTCTCTGTGCCCCTCTCATGTGCTGCCTCTGATGGACCTGTTCTGTGCAATGGACTGTTGATTCTCTGTGCCCCTCTCATGTGCTGCCTCTGATGGACCTGTTCTGTGCAATGGACTGTTCATGCACTTGGCCCCTCTCATGTGCTGCCTCTGATGGACCTGTTCTGTGCAATGGACTGTTGATTCTCTGTGCCCCTCTCATGTGCTGCCTCTGATGGACCTGTTCTGTGCAATGGACTGTTCATGCACTTGGCCCCTCTCATGTGCTGCCTCTGATGGACCTGTTCTGTGCAATGGACTGTTCATGCACTTGGCCCCTCTCATGTGCTGCCTCTGATGGACCTGTTCTGTGCAATGGACTGTTGATTCTCTGTGCCCCTCTCATGTGCTGCCTCTGATGGACCTGTTCTGTGCAATGGACTGTTCATGCACTTGGCCCCTCTCATGTGCTGCCTCTGATGGAACTGTTCTGTGCAATGGACTGTTGATTCTCTGTGCCCCTCTCATGTGCTGCCTCTGATGGACCTGTTCTGTGCAATGGACTGTTCATGCACTTGGCCCCTCTCATGTGCTGCCTCTGATGGACCTGTTCTGTGCAATGGACTGTTGATTCTCTGTGCCCCTCTCATGTGCTGCCTCTGATGGACCTGTTCTTTGCAATGCCCTATTGATGCTCTGTTACTGCATACTGCCCTCTCGTTACCTGCTATGATGTACCTGCTGTGTACTGCACTGTGCCCTGTTGATGCTCTGATACTGCATACTGCCCTCACGTTACCTGCTATGATGTGCCTGCTGTGTACTGCACTGTGCCCTGTTGATGCTCTGATACTGCATACTGCCCTCTCGTTGCCTGCTATGATGTACCTGCTGTGTACTGCACTGTGCCCTGTTGATGCTCTGATACTGCATACTGCCCTCTCGTTGCCTGCTATGATGTACCTGCTGTGTACTGCACTGTGCCCTGTTGATGCTCTGATACTGCATACTGCCCTCTCGTTACCTGCTATGATGTACCTGCTGTGTACTGCACTGTGCCCTGTTGATGCTCTGATACTGCATACTGCCCTCCCGTTACCTGCTATGATGTGCCTGCTCTGGTGCCCACTTTGCCCATGCTCACGCATCCACTGTGATTGAACCCCTATTTTGTGAAATAAAGGTGGTCTATCAAATCTCGTGGTTTTTCGTTGTCATTCCTGCTTGCGTACTACAATTGTGTATTCGTATTTGCTTCTCATCAGTGATTACGGTGACATGACACTCCCCCTCCCTACGTCACGTCCCTTGCTGGTATTCACCCCCAGACAGCCAATGGTTTGTGCCTTACCTGCGTCGTCCATAGTAAGCCATGACTAGGACGTGGTGGATCGCGAAGAGCATCGGGAAGGCGTGTAGCGCAGGGTCCATGGTGGTGGTCAGCTTGCGGTGGGTATCTCGGCTATGTCACCTGTGTTCGCTGTGGGGATTCCGACGTGTTCAGACAGGTTGTTTTTCCGCTGCGGTTTTATGTGTGTTTTCCGCCATCTTGATTGGGGGGACGGTCTTCGTCGTCAGTACGTACGGCGGTGCGTCCGGATCTGTTACGTCCGCCGCGTGGTCGTGTGTAGTTGGCCGGCGGAGCGTGCTTTTCCGTCGCGGACGGAAATTTGACAAGTTTTCCTATCCTGATATGGCGGACGGAGTATCCGCGGCAGGCGGACACGGAAAAGGCTTTTTCCACCTACTCATGGGCCGCGGTGGCTCTTCCGTCCGCCATCCTGATCGACCCCTTAGTCTGATTCTTATAATAAGTCCGTCGACAACACACACAAGTGAAATTAGGCCTCTCACTTGATTTCACCATAAACGTGGAAATTTCCTTGTGAAACTTATCTGTACTGAAAATCTGTACACTCTCTTCCACATTACCTTCTTCTAGTGGGTCAATTTCAACATTGTTCTCTTTACCAGCAAAGTAACAGAACTCAATTTCTTGACAAATATTCTTCACATCTACTTCAGAACCATGCAAAAGAGCACTGCTTAATTGTTTAAGCATAATTGCTGGACTCTTAGCATAATACAACATTCTAACTAATTTCCTCACTTTATTATGATGCACTGCTAGTATCCTGAAATGATGAAAAACACTCTGGCATACTCTCCTGGAAAGACAAGCCAGTGAATGACCATGCAAACCTGTCACTTGTCTCACTCTGCAAGGATATAATTCTTGCAACAACTTTATTTTTTGTTTTAAACTTTTCTTATTAAATGTCCGTACAAAATCACAAAGCAAATTGATGGAATCCTGTTGCACACTGCAAATCGAACTATACTTCCAGGTGTACACTGGTCCCTTAGGACGTCTCCCTAAAACCTCATCACTTAACACCTCTTCTGCATCTGCAGACACAAGTTTTTCTTTTTCAACCGGACGACCATCTTTTACCTCATATGCTCGACCACTGGTGTCAACTGCATGCACCAAATCATTGTCCTGAAAATAACTCTCCTCATTAAAAAATGCCTCACAACTTGAACTATGCATCCATTCTCCTGAGAAAACTTCACACAAATTACTTCGATTAACTACTCTCTTCCATCTACTATTTGATTTGAAATCATAAATTACCTTGTTTAGTTTCCTAATTCTATTGATTACCAAAATAAATAACTTTCGCTTAATTTCGAAAGCCTGATCAATAATTTTCTCTACATTTTTCTTTTTCTTATAAAATGCCACTTTCTGTTGGCCTTTTTTAAATTGTTTTAGCAAATTGACAATTATCCTGTTGCGGAACATTCGCCTACGAATGTCCCTGAATGTATTTTCCCTTCTACTGCCATGCACAGAGTTATCTCCTGCTCTAGCAGAAACTTTTTTGACGGGCCTTTCCTTTCCATTTAAATTGGCTCTCTTTTTCAGGACTAAAACTTGTTCAATAGTTATACTTTTGTTTCTACAAATGTTTCTAAGGAATGATTTTGTTCACTTACCCAGAGCTTTCTTCGTGACTTGACGAGATTTTATTGTAGAGGACTGCTGCAAGCATTTAGTAATCTGCTCTCTTTGACGTTTCGTAGCCTTTCGGATTCTATCCTTAGACGGCATTGTCTAATTTCTAAATATTCTGCAGTTGAATCTGTGGTAAAATATAATAAAAAATGTTATTAACCACTATTACCAAACAGTAAATCAATAACAGTAAGGATTTGATTTAGCAATGCCATAAAGATGATTCAGTGAAATCTTCTTAATTTTACTGTGTTAGTTTTACAGGGCTTTCATGCAAATGACTGCCCACCCTGCAACAAAAAGCCCACATGAAACTTGACGCACGTTAAATTGTGTACTTACCTGCAATAATCCATATGCCAGTGTTTAGGTCCCTCCACCCTGCCCCTCCCCCTCCCCCTCCCCACCTCCCTGATCCACCGTAACTCCCTCCACGACCCGCGGCTGCTATCTTGCAACATGGTGCATCTTGTAAATCACTGCTGCATTATAAAAGTGATGCAACAGCAGCACAAAAGAGCGCACATCCATCATAAATCTGCCCCTAACACTTTAAATGATTGATTCAGGATGACGATAAGGTGTGGACTATCTAGAAGTTTGTTTGAGGTGAGGCCTACTCAGGGTTGCAGATGAAATTTAGGCTTGTTGAAGGGTACAGAGGTGATAATACATGTACAAGCCTACCAATGAAGTGAATCATGTCCACTGCACTCTTGAACAAAGGTCAGACCTCCTCTATCTCCCTGAACACGACTAAACCTCATCTGCACGATATGATTCGTAATGTTAGGAAACACAAGTGATAAAATTGAAAAACGTGCAAATATTTTTGCACATTTAACAATCACATCACCTGTATTTCTTCAGCTTAGTTATCTCATTGTGCAGATGTAGTCTACGTCCTATGTAGAAGCACACCCTATCAATACTTAAATTACCCAAGCACACATGGGAGCGTATTTACAAGGACCTTGCTCCAGGGGAAATGTCTTAAATTAAAATGGGAAAAATTACATCAAATGGACTCAAAGGCCTTGTAAATATGCCCCAAACAACCTATGAAACACTAGCAGTACATATCAAGAAACCTAATTGATTTCAAAAAACGTTTTTAAACCTTTTATGTAAAACAATGATATACCTACATTCATGGGGAACTGACTTAAAATGCCCTAATACACATGAAAACGTTTTTTAAGGCCCTTGCACTTTTTTTTCCATCACTTTTAACATGGCTATGTAACTCAAACAATCAAAATCAAAATTTGCCAAGCACACATGGGGGCGTATTTACAAGGACCTTGCACCACGGGGAAAGTGACTACAAATGGCCAAACACCCATGGGGACGTATTTACAAGGCCCTTGCACCAGGGGGAAGTGACTTGAAATGGCCAAGCACACATGGGGACGTATTTACAAGGACCTTGCACCAGGGGGAAGTGACTTGAAATGGCCAAGCACCCATGGGGACTCCATCCACTCAGGATCACCGACCGACCCCTGCCCTCACCACGTCTTCAACAAGGCCGACGCTGTCATCGCACCCCACCTGCGAGACATCATCAACACATCCTTCGACACCGCCACCTTCCCGGAGAGCTGGAAGCACGCCGAACTCAGCGCTCTACTCAAGAAACCCACAGCGGACCCCACCGAACTCAAGAACTACCGCCCCATCTCGCTCCTCCCGTTTCCAGCCAAAGTCATCGAGAAGACCGTCAACAAGCAGATGGCCGCCTTCCTCGAGACGAACGGATCCCTCGACCCCTCACAGTCCGGCTTCCGAGCCAACCACAGCACCGAGACCGCCCTCATCGCCGCCACCGATGACATCCGAGCCCTGATGGACAATGGAGAAACAGCGGCCCTCATCCTCCTAGACCTCTCCGACACATTCGACACGGTCTGCCACCGCACCCTAGTACGGCGCCTCAGCAACATCGGAATCCAGGACAAGGCGCTGGAATGGATCGTCTCCTTCCTCGACGGAAGAACACAGAGAGTCCGCCTACCACCGTACAAGTCAGAGGCCTCCGAAGTCATCTGCGGCGTCCCCCAAGGATCATCTCTGAGCCCCACCCTCTTCAACGTCTACTTGAGCCCCCACGCGGCCACCGTACGCAAACACAACCTCAGCATAATCTCCTACGCCGACGACACCCAGCTGATCCTCTCCCTGACCAACGACCCCGCCGCCGCACGAAGGGATGAAAGAGGTAGCCGAGTGGATGACGACCAGCCGCCTGAAACTGAACTCGGACAAGACGGAAGTCCTCATCCTGGGCTCCTCACCCTCCGCCTGGGACGACTCCTGGTGGCCTCCCGCCCTGGGCACCGCACCCAAACCGACAGACCATGCACGAAACCTGGGCTTCATCCTGGACTCCTCCCTCTCCATGACCAGGCAAGTCAACAACGTCTCCTCGGCGTGCTTCAACATCCTACGCATGCTACGGAAGATCTTCTGGTGGATCCCCACCGAGACCAGGAAGACCGTCACCCAGGCCCTCGTCACCAGCCGACTGGACTACGGCAACGCCCTCTACGCCGGTACCACCGCCAAGCTCCAGAAGAGACTCCAGCGGATCCAGAATGCCTCAGCCAGACTCATCCTCGACATCCCACGAACCAGCCACATCTCCGGACATCTGAGAGACCTTCACTGGCTCCCCGTCAACAAAAGAATCACCTTCCGCCTCCTCACCCACGCACACAAAGCCCTACACGACCAAGGCCCGAGCTACCTCAACAGCCGAGTCAACTTCTACGCTCCCAAACGCCACCTCCGATCAGCCAACCACGCCCTCGCCGCCGTCCCCCGCATCCGAAGAGCGACTACAGGAGGAAGGTCCTTCTCCTACCTGGCCGCCAAGACCTGGAACTCCCTCCCGACCGACCTGCGCCTGACCCAAGACCACCTCTCCTTCAGGAAGAAGCTGAAGACCTGGCTGTTCGAGCAGTAGCGGCACCCCCCTACCCCCAGCGCCTTGAGACCCTACGGGTATGTAGCGCGCTTTATAAGTGCCACTGATTGATTGATTTACAAGGACCTTGCACCAGGGGGAAGTGACTTGAAATGGCCAAGCACACATGAGAGCGTATTTACAAGGCCCTGGCCTTGCACCAGAGGGAAATGACTTGAAATGGCCAAGCACACATAACGGCGTATTTACAAAGAACTTGCACCAGAGAGAAGTGACTTAAAATTGCAAAGTACACATGAGGACATATTTAGAAGACCCTTTCCCCAGGGGGAATTGACTTAAAATGACCAAGCACAAATAGGGGTGTATTTACAAGGGATAATCAAAAATTGACCTAGTCCTCAAGGCAACACAGAAATATGTGGGACTATAAACAGTTCTAGATTGTCAGAAGAGCATTCTAATAATATCTCTAATTGTAGAAATTATAACTCTGTTTCAGTCTATTGCCAAAACTAAAAATAAGCCCATCTCTGATAAACAGAAACCCGAACAACACAGTACAAACATCCACTAGAAGGACAACATTTAGAAAAAGGTGTGAATAGCTAGATGACACCTCACGGGCGCACCACCAATGGGACCCCTGGTTGGTACTCATCAGGTCGGCCCTGTTCTCATCATCGGTGTCAAATAGCTTAACGTAAACGTGTCCAAAACCCAAAGTAAAGAAAGAGACAGTGAATGGTGCAGTGTACACACAACATATATGTGACACAGACTAACAACGTTCAGCATATAACACACACAAAACTGCGCAACAAGATACAACTCTTTCTTTATTTATATTTTCTTGTTGCATTGAAGTTAACATGTAATATAAAAAGGGGAGTTATGAATACTACCTATCGTCTCATACTCAGCCCACAGCCGACATGTTTCATTGCCTTAGGTATTGTATCAGGCAATTTCTTCAGGGCAAACGTACATTAAAGGTGTCACTGCCAGCAATACTGTGCTTTAAAGTGCTGAAAATCAAAAACATAGAACACATATATATATATATATGTAGACAGCTGCCTGTAGCATTACTGCATATTTAACTCTACATTGCACCCAGTAATAGACAAAAATTGCTCTTTACCTAGAGACATCTTTAGCTTTCATACCATTACCAAACTGGCTCTGTGAAAACTCTTAGACCCACTTCCAATCGGTAAGTGTGGTCTCGCCTCCCTTCTATGTTCGCCTGGACAGGAGACACGGAAGAAAAGCGCCATAAGGGCGCGCATTAAAATCAGCTTTTCTAATCTCACCGTCTTAACATTATGTTGTCCTGCATCTGCGTGCTTACTAGTGGAGGGACTTCAAACGGCGTTTCCTCAGCACCGGAGCGCCGTGAGTAGGGCACGTAGTGAATTTATCTGTATTTCAAATTTGGAAGGAGAAACCCTTAGTGAAAAGGGAGAGGGTTAAGAGTCGCAAAACAATACAAGTTCCCTTTTCATCAAATCAGAACGAGAGACTTGCGTCTCTAAGAGATTTACAGAGGGCGCTTAGGGTGAGCCAAAACAAGTATCACAAAGTTGTGCTAGGATCACTGAATTTACACTCTATTTCGTACCCCTTCCTTAACATCATTATGACAGAGTTAGCATTGTGAAAAAATATAAACTCTTCAACTGTGACATGTATAAAAAAGAAAATTTATTATAAATTATTTTCTGTTCAAGCCGACTTTCGGAACATACATTTATTCATAAAAAATATTTTTGTTAAAAACACATGATGTGGCAATAATCACAAAAAAGTTAAAAACAAGGTGCACTTTGCTGCACAACAAATTTATCACACAAACAGAAAATTGTCGACGCGGCGTTTCGGTGATATTATGTCGTCACCTTCTTCAGGACAGTGTGTTATTTAAAATCACTGGAATTTAAAAGAAGAATAAAGATACTATATTAGCATTTTATATATTATCTTTGCGGCTGAACAGTATTCATCATTTTCTGACTACACATCGTATCCTAATGTCACAGTAACTCTATTCCTTAAATCAAAGACACTGCATTTGTTCCACAATCTTCACATAGTGTAACAAGACTAGCTCTTCTACATTATTTTTCACATAACCATTCCCTTCTGTATTCGTGAATCCCACAACTTCTGTTTGTTCTCACCCTTTTTTTTTTTTGCGTCCTTTAATGCCAGACAGTATCTAGGCAATCATATAGGGGTCCCACTAACTTGGAGACCCTCCCATAGTCTTTTCCTTACATCTAATGTCTTTTATTTCTTAGCGACAGGTATATCAGCATTCTACATACCTTAGATGTTTGTAGGTCAATCGCTTTTTTTGTAAAATTGGCGATGTATAACCATATCAGGATTTTTTCAATTTCTGTAAATTTCATTAGAGAGATAATAAGCTAAATCATTAATTCGCCCTTTGGTAAATCTTTTTATATGCGAATTCATCATGGGTTTGTTAGCTTTATTGTTTACCTTTCTTTAGTCAAAAACTGTTTCTTAGTTGGAGAGGGTCAATGTTGATCCGCTGCTCCGTGAGGATAAATTAGTTGTCTGCCTATTAGACAAATCATTGGATTAGGTGATGATCACTCCTTTTTTTCGGGGCATGTCATCGTTTTATTTTTCTATTATTTTTAAGAAAGTCATGATGGTACCTGAAGTCTCTGGCAGTTGAATCTTATGCAGAGGACGGTATACCTTTCCACAACCCGGTATTTTGTTCACATTTCCTATTAACCTGAGGCTGGATGACAAAAAACCCGAAGGGGGTGTTTTTAGGTTTTTGCCTCAGTATAGTACTGTTTTGTGGGTGACCTATACTTCAGATTGTAATTCTTACCTCCCAACTTGTCTTTATGGTGCCCGCTATTGGTTTCTAGGAATCGGGATTTCCTGGCGCATTCAGGGTGGAAGTGTCCTTTTACTATAAAGTAAATGGGAGGGTTTCGGGACATCACTAGTTAAATTCCGTTCCAGTTAAACAATTCTTATTGAGAGAGTCTTACTGTTTTTAACCAAATGTCTTACAGGATGTTGGTCTTACCTCCCACTCTGCCTTTGTGGTGCCCGCTCTTTTTTTTCTTTTAGAGTGGAAAATATCTGGTGCACTCAGGTTGAGAATGTCACTTTACTCTAGAGTAAATAGAGTGAAAAACGGAAGTGACTATTTTAAATACTTTCCGTTAGGGAATAAATCCTTATTAAAGCTTTAATTATTTAGGGGTTCGGGCTTAGTACTTACATTTCGGTAAATCTCGTCAGGTTTTCCGGGTGTTCTCCTCTGCCGTCTTGCGAGTGGTCTCTGATTTCCACTGCGGTCTGTCTGCGTTTATATAGGTCGCGCAGGGAACTTAATTGGGCTAGAGTTATTTCACCTGTCTCTTGTTACATTCATTTAAAATGCTGTTTTGTTGGGCGGCCATCTTGGCATGTGTTTACCTAATAGTGATCTATCCTTATTCTACCCTAGAATGTTAATTTACTCTCCTTATGTCCTGCGATTAAGTTCGAGATGTTTATTTTTCTATTTTTGGTTAGTTAACCTGTTATTAGGTAACTTACTATTTATTTGGTTCGCGTGTTTTATCCCGCTGTTGGTGATCGCGTGGATTGGCGCGAAGGGACAAAAACGTGGCGGCCATCTTTAAAGGTGTTTTTACTGTACCGCTTACTCTCTTATCGGTAGATTAAATTTATTTTAAGTTTGGCTTTCGTTATGCTTGCTATTTATTAGTATCCCCTTATTCTCGTAACATCCTGCATTAAATTAGATATTTTTGTATTTTGATTATTTAATTAGTAAACTTGATGTCGCGATGTTTATTAGGTTCGCATATGTTAATTCCTCTATTTATTAGTCACGTGGATATGTGCAAGGGGTAATGACCTTGTGGGAAAAGCGGGTCGGCCATCTTTAAAGATGTTTTGATAGTTCCGCTTTACCTCATTAGTGCTCAAAATTCTTTTGAGTCTGTCTTTCATTATGTTAACCCTTTACTAATCCGTCCCCCTATTTGTGATTTATTGGGGGTACTTAAAGGGGGCGGTGTTTACCTCTTGGCGCGTTCAACAGCCCCTTAGTGTGATATCACAGGGCGGCCATCTTTGAGTGGTATATGGAGTTGGGCCTATCCTCAGTTTTTATGATAAGCGCTAGTTATTGGCTGTGTGTTAATTCACCACAGGGAATCTATTGTTCGGTCTCATGGTCTGGTGATTGATTCCAACTTTATCACCCTATAGTTGAGGTTCCTATGTTATGATGTTAGGTGTAGTTAATTACTGATTTACATTTTATTCCCCCGGGCGCAGATTTTTGTCTTCTCCTAAAAGTACTACAGAATCCTATCCCATTCTTCCTTACTATTTAATCCATTTTTAAAGGTGTTGAATTTGGACATGTAGTATTGCTCTCTCTTTCTTCTTTTCATGTCCAAATCACCTCCTCTGTTAGTTAGTCTAACCACTTCAAGTATGCACCATCTGAGATCCTCCACATTATGCTTTTGGGTATCCCAGTGTTCAGCCAACGGGGCATTTGCCCGTTTGGATCTGATGGCTGATTTGTGTTCATTTAGCCGTAATCGTACTTCTCTGGAAGTCTCGCCAATATATGCTTTTTGGCAGGGGCACTGGATCATATATATTACATTTTGAGTCCTGCAATTGACTAGCTCATTTTGTTGGTGAGTGACACCATTGTATGTCACTTTGGATCCCTTTAGGATCTGACTGCAGTTCTTGCATGAGCCGCAGGGGAAGTTCCCTGCTGGGGTCTTTCCATCTATTGTTCTTACCTTATTTCTTCTTTGGTCATCTGGATATGTATGAACCAGGCAGTTTCTGATTGTTTTATTCCTGCGAAATGCATAGATTGGTTTGGGCATGACTGTATTATTCTGGTTTTGGAGTAAGTTCCAATTTCTGTTAATTACATTTTTTATTTTGTTACTTATGCTAGAAAAATTTGTAACACACACTAATTGGGATTCCTTTGGTGTGGCCTCTATTTTGGGCTCGAATATGCTATCTCTGTTAAAGTATTTTGCTCTTTTGTATGCTCTCTTTATCATTTTTTTAGGATAGCCTCTCTCTATAAACTTGGTAGTCAGCGTTAGGGCGTGCTTCTCAAATTCCTTTTTGTCAGTGCAGTTTCTTTTTATTCTTAAAAACTGACCAAAGGGTATATTGTTTTTCTGGGTGGATGGGTGGTAACTGTCGTAATGTAACATTGTATTACGGTCTGTGGGTTTGCTGAAAAGTTCTACTTTTAAGAGTCCATCTACATGTTTTATTTTTATATCTAAGAAATTACAGCTTTGATTGCTGTACGTCGAAGTGAATTTAAGGTTTTTATCTCCAAGATTAATCCATTCAATAAATACTTTTAATTCTTCTTCATTGCCTGACCAAATAAAAAACACGTCATCAATGAAACGATACCAGAGTTTAATATTTTCATAAAATGGGTACATCTCATTGAATACATGTTTCTCCTCAAAGGTTGAAACATACAGACAGGCCAAGCTCGGTGCGCAGGTTGCGCCCATGCTTGTGCCCTTTATTTGTTTGAAAAGGTCTTCTTTAAATAAAAAGATGTTCTGTGAGTGAATTTAGACTGGACACGATTGGTCTCATCGGGGGGTCGTTAAGGTTTTTGTGGACCTTCGGGAGTCCGTAGATTGCAGGTATTACTGGGGTCTCGTTTTTCAGGAAATTAAACTCTTCCTGATTTATCACTCCATCTTCTAGAGCATAATTTAGTCTATTGGATATTGTCCTTTTTAAGTTGGACCATTCTTGCTTGTTGGATGTTGCATAATGTAAAGGGTTATTCAACATTTCTAACATCTTGGCCTCATACTTGTTGGTGTCCATGATAACAATGCTGCCACCTTTGTCACCAGGTTTTATTGTGATCTCCTTACATTCCTGCAATCTACTTAGGGCATTTTTCTCCTCTTTGGTCAGATTGTATTGTACCCAGGATTTTTGTCCTAAGAGGTCTTCTAGTCCTTTCTCTATCACTTTTTCAAAAATATCTACCTCCTTGCTGACCATGGAGCCAGTAGGCATCCATTTTGATTTGGGCCTCAGTCCTGATTTGTTATCGCTAGGTGGTCTTTCTTTTCCCTCAAAGAATTTTTGCAGCCTAATTTTTCTGAAGAAACTTTTTATGTCACGTTGCAGGTTGAATTTATCTACTGGTTCTGCAATTGCATAGCCTGTAATTTCTTAGATATAAAAATAAAACATGTAGATGGACTCTTAAAAGTAGAACTTTTCAACAAACCCACAGACCGTAATACAATGTTACATTACGACAGTTACCACCCATCCACCCAGAAAAACAATATACCCTTTGGTCAGTTTTTAAGAATAAAAAGAAACTGCACTGACAAAAAGGAATTTGAGAAGCACGCCCTAACGCTGACTACCAAGTTTATAGAGAGAGGCTATCCTAAAAAAATGATAAAGAGAGCATACAAAAGAGCAAAATACTTTAACAGAGATAGCATATTCGAGCCCAAAATAGAGGCCACACCAAAGGAATCCCAATTAGTGTGTGTTACAAATTTTTCTAGCATAAGTAACAAAATAAAAAATTTAATTAACAGAAATTGGAACTTACTCCAAAACCAGAATAATACAGTCATGCCCAAACCAATCTATGCATTTCGCAGGAATAAAACAATCAGAAACTGCCTGGTTCATACATATCCAGATGACCAGAGAAGAAATAAGGTAAGAACAATAGATGGAAAGACCCCAGCAGGGAACTTCCCCTGCGGCTCATGCAAGAACTGCAGTCAGATCCTAAAGGGATCCAAAGTGACATACAATGGTGTCACTCACCAACAAAATGAGCTAGTCAATTGCAGGACTCAAAATGTAATATATATGATCCAGTGCCCCTGCCAAAAAGCATATATTGGCGAGACTTCCAGAGAAGTACGATTACGGCTAAATGAACACAAATCAGCCATCAGATCCAAACGGGCAAATGCCCCGTTGGCTGAACACTGGGATACCCAAAAGCATAATGTGGAGGATCTCAGATGGTGCATACTTGAAGTGGTTAGACTAACTAACAGAGGAGGTGATTTGGACATGAAAAGAAGAAAGAGAGAGCAATACTACATGTCCAAATTCAACACCTTTAAAAATGGATTAAATAGTAAGGAAGAATGGGATAGGATTCTGTAGTACTTTTAGGAGAAGACAAAAATCTGCGCCCGGGGGAATAAAATGTAAATCAGTAATTAACTATTCCTAACATCATAACATAGGAACCTCAACTATAGGGTGATAAAGTTGGAATCAATCACCAGACCATGAGACCGAACAATAGATTCCCTCTGGTGAATTAACACACAGCCAATAACTAGCGCTTATCATAAAAACTGATGATAGGCCCAACTCCATATACCACTCAAAGATGGCCGCCCTGTGACATCACACTAAGGGGCTGTTGAACGCGCCAAGAGGTAAACACCGCCCCCTTTAAGTACCCCCAATAAATCACAAATAGGGGGACGGATTAGTAAAGGGTTAACATAATGAAAGACAGACTCAAAAGAATTTTGAGCACTAATGAGGTAAAGCGGAACTATCAAAACATCTTTAAAGATGGCCGCCCCGCTTTTCCCACAAGGTCATTACCCCTTGCACATATCCACGTGACTAATAAATAGAGGAATTAACATATGCGAACCTAATGAACATCGCGACATCAAGTTTACTAATTAAATAATCAAAATACAAAAATATCTAATTTAATGCAGGATGTTACGAGAATAAGGGGATACTAATAAATAGCAAGCATAACGAAAGCCAAACTTAAAATAAATTTAATCTACCGATAAGAGAGTAAGCGGTACAGTAAAAACACCTTTAAATATGGCCGCCACGTTTTTGTCCCTTCGCGCCAATCCACGCGATCACCAACAGCGGGATAAAACACGCGAACCAAATAAATAGTAAGTTACCTAATAACAGGTTAACTAACCAAAAATAGAAAAATAAACATCTCAAACTTAATCGCAGGACATAAGGAGAGTAAATTAACATTCTAGGGTAGAATAAGGATAGATCACTATTAGGTAAACACATGCCAAGATGGCCACCCAACAAAACAGCATTTTAAATGAATGTAACAAGAGACAGGTGAAATAACTCTAGCCCAATTAAGTTCCCTGCGCGACCTATATAAACGCAGACAGAGCGCAGTGGAAATCAGAGACCACTCGCAAGACGGCAGAGGAGAACACCCGGAAAACCTGACGAGATTTACCGAAATGTAAGTACTAAGCCCGAACCCCTAAATAATTAAAGCTTTAATAAGGATTTATTCCCTAACGGAAAGTATTTAAAATAGTCACTTCCGTTTTTCACTCTATTTACTCTAGAGTAAAGTGACATTCTCAACCTGAGTGCACCAGATATTTTCCACTCTAAAAGAAAAAAAAGAGCGGCCACCACAAAGGCAGAGTGGGAGGTAAGACCAACATCCTGTAAGACATTTGGTTAAAAACAGTAAGACTCTCTCAATAAGAATTGTTTAACTGGAACGGAATTTAACTAGTGATGTCCCGAAACCCTCCCATTTACTTTATAGTAAAAGGACACTTCCACCCTGAATGCGCCAGGAAATCCCGATTCCTAGAAACCAATAGCGGGCACCATAAAGACAAGTTGGGAGGTAAGAATTACAATCTGAAGTATAGGTCACCCACAAAACAGTACTATACTGAGGCAAAAACCTAAAAACACCCCCTTCGGTTTTTTGTCATCCAGCCTCAGGTTAATAGGAAATGTGAACAAAATACCGGGTTGTGGAAAGGTATACCGTCCTCTGCATAAGATTCAACTGCCAGAGACTTCAGGTACCATCATGACTTTCTTAAAAATAATAGAAAAATAAAACGATGACATGCCCCAAAAAAAAGGAGTGATCATCACCTAATCCAATGATTTGTCTAATAGGCAGACAACTAATTTATCCTCACGGAGCAGCGGATCAACATTGACCCTCTCCAACTAAGAAACAGTTTTTGACTAAAGAAAGGTAAACAATAAAGCTAACAAACCCATGATGAATTCGCATATAAAAAGATTTACCAAAGGGCGAATTAATGATTTAGCTTATTATCTCTCTAATGAAATTTACAGAAATTGAAAAAATCCTGATATGGTTATACATCGCCAATTTTACAAAAAAAGCGATTGACCTACAAACATCTAAGGTATGTAGAATGCTGATATACCTGTCGCTAAGAAATAAAAGACATTAGATGTAAGGAAAAGACTATGGGAGGGTCTCCAAGTTAGTGGGACCCCTATATGATTGCCTAGATACTGTCTGGCATTAAAGGACGCAAAAAAAAAAAAAGGGTGAGAACAAACAGAAGTTGTGGGATTCACGAATACAGAAGGGAATGGTTATGTGAAAAATAATGTAGAAGAGCTAGTCTTGTTACACTATGTGAAGATTGTGGAACAAATGCAGTGTCTTTGATTTAAGGAATAGAGTTACTGTGACATTAGGATACGATGTGTAGTCAGAAAATGATGAATACTGTTCAGCCGCAAAGATAATATATAAAATGCTAATATAGTATCTTTATTCTTCTTTTAAATTCCAGTGATTTTAAATAACACACTGTCCTGAAGAAGGTGACGACATAATATCACCGAAACGCCGCGTCAACAATTTTCTGTTTGTGTGATAAATTTGTTGTGCAGCAAAGTGCACCTTGTTTTTAACATTTTTGTGATTATTGCCACATCATGTGTTTTTAACAAAAATATTTTTTATGAATAAATGTATGTTCCGAAAGTCGGCTTGAACAGAAAATAATTTATAATAAATTTTCTTTTTTATACATGTCACAGTTGAAGAGTTTATATTTTTTCACAATGCTAACTCTGTCATAATGATGTTAAGGAAGGGGTACGAAATAGAGTGTAAATTCAGTGATCCTAGCACAACTTTGTGATACTTGTTTTGGCTCACCCTAAGCGCCCTCTGTAAATCTCTTAGAGACGCAAGTCTCTCGTTCTGATTTGATGAAAAGGGAATTTATCTGTATTTCCGCATTGCCTGGCTGTGATTGGGCGGTAACACCACGTGAGTAGCAAGTCGCTGATTGGATCCGCAAATCACGTGATCGTCCCCGCCGGCAAGCATCTGATGTCATAAAATTGTTTATATTAGTATTCTGTTATATTTTGTGCGTCCTATTATATTGTTGTGCGGTGGGACAAACATAAAGACAGAACACTCTGGCCTCCGCGGGGGCTATAGAGGATCAGAAAACATTACCGGTCCTCAAGCACAAATGTCACCTCCCAGAACTCAAAAAGCATGGGGGCCATCTTGGAACAGTGTAGCTTCACAAAAATTATAGCTGGCTCCAAGGGAGAAACACACTTCAGTCTGTTCATTATCACCTCGTTTAATTCCTAATGCCCATTAAGGACCTACTTTAATAGTATATTAATAGTGTGTTAAAGGCCAGGAATTTAGGTGGAGGGATGTTCTCAGTATTTACAGTTAAAAAGGCAAGGGTCAGCTACCCTGAGTGTCTGATATAATTATCAAAAGTACCGCTTATCAAATTGAATCAGATAAATGAATAATTCCTATATTTACAGTGTGATCTATATGTCATCGGATTTTAGATTGTTAAGCCAGGAAACAACTAGGTTATCGTAGTTTATTCCATTCCAGTAACTCGTTAAGTCCTTGTTGTTCGCTAGATTCTTGGAAAATCCAGCGCGCTTCTTTGGTTGCCAACCATTTTTCCATAGACTGTGCCTCACCCATCACTCTTTCCAGTACTACCCATGTAAAGGTGTGTTTATTACGATGACAGTGTTGCACTAATTTTGTCGTTAGTTTGCCCTGTCGTATCGTGCTCAAGTGTTCTTGAATACGAAGCTTGATTTTACGTGTCGTAAGGCCGATGTATTCTAGGCCGCATTCACAGCTCAATCTGTAGACTACATTCGTAGTATTGCAATTGCTAAAGTGATTTAACGTCCAGGTTTTTCCGGATTTGAGCTGGATTGTGTTGCATTTATTCGTGATGTGGCACACGGAACAATTGCCACAGGGGTAGTGGCCGTTAGGCACCGTCGAGGCTTCTGGCTTTTTCTCCTCTATCATCCTGGTGTGGACAAGTTTGTCCTTTAGATTAGAGGCCCTTCGAAAAGCAAAATGGGGAGGTGGCATCTTATGGTCCTGCGTGCTAAGGAGGGGCCAATGTTTCCTGATGGCTTGTCGGATTTTTGTGGCCAGCGGATCGAAAGTCATGACCACTGGTATACATTCAGATTTTTCTTTTTTGTTTGACTCTAAGAGTGCTATCCTTGGTGTATTTAGCGCCCTTTTGTTGGCTTGATGGATTATTTTGCGTGGATAGTCCCGGGCTTGTAACCTATTACTCAGGTCTATGGCTTGTTCCCTATAAGCCTCAGTCTTCGAGCAGTTCCTCCTGTACCTCATGAATTGACCCACCGGGAGATTGTCCCTGAGGGCTCGAGGGTGGTAGGAGTGGTAGGCCAGGAGGGAATTTCTGTCTGTCGATTTTTGGTGTACTCTAGTCTCAAATTTTCCGTCTGAGGCCTCAATATCCAGGTCTAGATACACTGCATTTGTCCGGTAAAACGCAAACTCCTGTCTTGCATATTTAACCAGTTGAGAAACTGGAGGAGACAGTTTTCTTCTCCTGACCAGATGAGGAGCACGTCATCGATATAACGCCTCCACAGACGTAGATGTTCCTTGAAAAGGTTATGATCTGAATCGATGACGTGCTCCTCAAACTGCCCCACATAAATGCATGCCACACTCGGAGCCATTGTAGCTCCCATTGACGTTCCCGTCACTTGGAGGAAGAGCTCGTTTTTATAGCCAAAAAAATTTCGTGTCAGGGCTAACTCTACACATTGTAGGATAAAACTCTGTGGCGCATCATAAAACCACTCTTGCTTGCTGAGTGCTTTAGCAGTTGCTACTAAGGCCGCTTCCTGGGGGATACATAAGTATAGCGACTCGATGTCTATGGTCACGATATACTCTGTAGCAGGGTTGTAGGTCATTGAGTCCAGGACATTTAAAATGTCTGCCGTGTCTTTGACATAGGAAGGTTGAGTTATTACGGATTCGCGTAGATAGTAGTCTGCGAATTGGGACAGGGGTTCCAGAATTGACTGGATACCCGACACGATAGGCCTGCCAGGGGGGGGCCTGGCAGGTTTATGTATTTTCGGGAGAACATAAAAGGCAGGAGTCCTCGGATTGGTGTTAACGAGGAACTCCGCCTCCCTTGTACTTATCCATTTCTTTTCTTTTGCATTAGCAACGAGGTTCATAATAGTCTCTTTCAGTTCTGGTGTTGGATCTCTGACAAGAGGTTGGTAATTAGTTCTGACGTTTAGGAGTCTTCGAACTTCTGCTTCGTAGTCGGACGTGTTTAAAACCACGATGGCACCGCCCTTGTCCGCGTTCTTGATGGTTATTTTGTCGTTGTTCTGCAAAGATTTAATGGAGTTCCAATCTTCTTTCGTCATGTTCCTGAAACCCATAGACTGGTTCTTATTTTCTATGTCTTTAATTTCTTCCAATACTTTGGCTTCAAACACTGCAGTTTCTGGGCCGAGCGTAGCAGTTGGGGGGCAGAAAGTGGAGGGTTTTCTTAAGTTGGAATTAAAGCCTCTGCTTTCTTCTGTTGGTTGTTTACAAAAGAATTTCTTAAGCTTAATGCGGCGCATTGTTTCATGAAACTCAGTCCGGCATTTAAAGGCATCGTGGTTCGGTGTAGGAACAAAGCCTAACCCTTTATTTTATACCTCCTCTTCTCCATTAGTCAAATGGTGGTCAGATAGATTTACCACGATACTTATCATAGCGGTTTCTTTCCTCTGCTCCGTGTCATTCGCGGGGAGGAGGTTTGCCATTGTTGTTGTTGCGGAGGTCGATTTCCCCGTCCTCTTCCTCTTCCCTGCTGATGTTGGAATCCCGGGCCTTTGTTGGACACTTGGCCTTGTTCTAAAAAATTCCTCAGCAGGGTATTGAGATCGGTGTTTATTGATGCGGGCTGGTTAAATCTCACTCTGCTGGTACTCGGGGCCGGCTCAGGTTCCTCTTCACTAGATGTATCTGCAAAGGACCAGTTAGTGGGAGTTCTTTTCTGTTGTTGGAATCTATTCCCCTTACCACTCCTGCTGCCACCAGAGGATGGTTGTTGTTCTTGGGCTGACTGATAGTAGGAGTCGTTGGTGTATGGGAAAGCCCACTCGTGCGTGTAGCGCTGGAGGTTACGTTGTAAACCTCTGATTTTCTGTGTTACCATATATTGTTTGTATTCCTCTAGATCTGTTTTGACCTTCTCTAGTTGTTCCTTGGCATCAACAAAGCTACTATCACGATTTATGGTTTCCTCTAGTTCAGCAATTTCTTTTAAAACTTCTTCACTGAGACGTTGTGCTGTACTAATTATGAGGATCAACCAATCTCTTGTACATTTGTTGGCGATAAAACTCCAGTCACATCGGAATTGTTTATCGTCCAAAAAAATACGTGGTTCAATTCGAACTATGAGGCTGGCAGGGGAAGCTCCTGCTTGGTAATACTCTGACATAAGGGCTCCATGTAAGGCAATCCTTATGTGTTTCTTTACAAGGCCCTTGCACCACTTATGCATCACTTTTAACATGTACACTGTGGAGCACCATGGGGCAAAAACAACACAGATGCATCATGCATCATGCATCTGTTCCGCAAAAGCGACACATTGCAGGAGTCACATCGCAAGTAAATAAATTCTCATACATTTTAAAAGCATTCCTTTTCCTTAAAAACGATTTTCTAATCATAATTTGAAAACACAGCACAGCTCCTATGTACAACCACACCTTGTCAGTACTAATACTTTACATTATCTGCAATTACAATTTGTAAAAGAATGCAAAATCTTCTTTGAAAACATAATGCAAACACTTGACTCAAAACATCATTTTAAATGCACAGCTGGCTTTCTTATTTTCTCAAAAAAACATACTAGTATCTATCTAAAATAAAGAAACGATATCTCACCTTAACAAATGCTTTTTGAATTTCAAAACAGTCTCAGAAACACACCAATTTTTCTTTAGCAGAACAAAAGGTATGCACTCCGGAGGCTGCAACCAAGAAAGGCACATAAATGCTGATATTCATCACACATATCTCTCATGTCAGCCAATCAAAACTCTTCCCTCACTTTTTTCAAATCAACACCCTTCCCCCCTATGCCCTTTCTGCCCTTTTTCCATAGCAACTACCTCCTGCCAGACCTCTCATGTTTACAAGTTCACACAACAATGTTTCAAATGAACTCTGAACTCTCACTACACCTGTTAATCCACTGCAATCTTTCATAAAATCATTTTTTATTAACCATTCAAATTACATCTTTCAAAGAACACATCCATGCACCCTAACTTTCTGTTTTCAGCAATGAAAATCCACCAATCACTGCTAATGAATCATTAGCACTCAAACTCCACAGTTTTTTTTCTTTACAAACTCCACTGTTTCAACTGCCATTTTATTCCCACACTTCATCTGACTGCAGTAGAACCTCCTCTCGCCATGTTTTCTGTCTGGATTCTAGGACATAGCTACATCCACTGGGCTCACAGGTATGCTGATAACAGAAATTTACACAACCCTTAATTTACAAAATGTGGAAATCAAATGGATTGGGCAAAGAGGATTGAGATGTCACCAATTGATACCATTGGTGAAAACCTTTTTGCATTTGCCAAACCCTGACCTCATAATAGTGCACTGTGGAGGAAATGATTTGGGCACTTTGACTGGGGTAGGTCTGGAAATGCTCTTAAAGGACACCTTTGAGCATTTGATGGCACTTTTTCCTCAAACTGCCTTGGTATATTCCAATATATGCCAAAGACAAAAATGGAGGTGGTCCAATCAATTTTGTCCACATATTGAAAAATCGAGGAAGCATGTAAATAAGTCTGTTTCAGCTTACATGAGAGACCATGGAATGGGCTGCATCTACAACAATAACTTGTGTTACTACATGCAAGATATCTACAGAGGAGATGGCGTGCACTTCTCAGATGAGGGGAACAGAGTTTTCATACAAAATTTAAGACTGTGTATTGGTACCTACTTATAAGTACCTAGAACTTACGCAGAACCCAAAAGTTCTTTTCAGAGCTACCTTAACTTTAATTACTCTTTAAAAATTTCGAATGTACCTTTTTTCACTAATTTTCACTTATGTTCGCTTCCCGGTTCGCTACACGGTTCACGTACCGGCAGCTAACCGCGCGAAAAATTCTTTTTTCTCACACATATGGGACTCCTCAGCCACCCTCAGAAAACCTAGGGGGTCAGGATACGTCTACCGTGCCCCCTTCTACCCATTCTGAACATTATTTACCCTCCATCTTGTATCTCAATTCTACAGAAAAACAAAATGGAGGACTCCCGTAACGCTGCAGGTTCGCGTACCGGGGTACGCACTGAGAAGAGCTCGCTTAAAAAAGGTGGGAAAGTAATTTACAGAAAAACCACTGGAGACACTTTCACCAAATATACATTAGCTCATACTACATACCAATCCCTACCATTTTCACAAATTTGGTTGGAATTCCATTTAGCCATTTAGCATGTAGACCTCTCTAAATTCCCTGAGGTAAATTACTTCACAAAACACATCTGAAGTGTTGGAATTGACAACCAATTAAAATGTTACTTTCATTTTCTACTTTTTTTACCTAATATTTGATTGATTATTACCTGAATATATATCAAGAAAGAGAGAAAAACACAGCCATTTTGACTACAACTTCCTGAAGTACATTGCAAGAACATTTTCACTGACAACTTAAACTTGTTTTTAAAAGGTAAGATGTTATTTTAAAAATTTGACCGGAGAACTATGTTATACAATTTAAATTAATTTGGAAAACATTTTCAGATAGTTATATACTATCCCTCTGTAAGAGTTAGACATTGAGAAAGGCTTGTTTATTATAATTATGGATTGATTTACGTTTCTGTGTTATAATTATGAATTTTCTGAAGCACTTTTTAACAGTACTACTTCACGCCTGAAACCATACAGAGCCCATAGATAACTTCTCTGTTATAAACTCACAAATACCTGTCTGAACTTAAACCCAACATTGCCCTATCTCTACTGATATATTTATTTTTTATGCAAATTTCAGCACAAAAATGGAAGGAGAACAGAATTGTTTCCTTTGAAATTGCCCTAGAGATAAAAAATGAGGAAATAATTGAAAGCATTGACTTGGAATTCATGGACGAATCACAAGACCAAGAACTTCTACAATGTGTAAAATCTGTGGATTTGTTACTTCATTATGAGGACGATAAAATGTGGGAAGTTATGTTCACTCAACAAGAGGACATTTCGGACAGTCAAATGTTAGACAGTCTATTAAATTTTGAAAAAGAATCAGAAGAATACATTTATATTTAATAATCAAAAATTGTTCGAGTCTTTAATCATTTTTATATGTAATTCATAAACTAGTACCAAATTGATTATAATGTAAAGCCAGACTTATAGTATACTGTGCAACTTTTTTATGTTACTGCATTGGTACCTACATTTTGATACTTAAATAAAAAAAACAACAAAACGAACAATCAATAAACATACAATATTTAAAAAGTCTATCATTCTTGGTTCCTTATAGTACGCTCCCCGGACCACTTTCCGGTGCGCGTACAGGGCGCACCCCACGCAAAAAAAACGATTTTTTTTTTTTTGCCCCGCAGGGCCCTTTTAAAGCCTCCACATCAAACCTAGGGGGTCAGGGAGGATCTACTATGCCCCCTTATAGTCATTTCCCCCTTCGTTTTGGCCTCCTCTTGTCTCTCGATCCTACCGAGAGACAAGATGGCGGCCGCTCCGGACTGTTTAGAATGTTGACAGACACCGGAGAGCCAATCAGCTTCGCTTCGCAAAGTTCCGTTACGCGAAAAGTATGCGAACCGGAGCGCTACCCGGGACGCTGTCACAGATATATCTGTTTTTTAAAACGTTAATTTCTCAAAATCCACTGGAGCACATATATTGAGACCTAGCTAAGGCACATCGGGCTAACAGTCCCTACAATTTTGCCAAGTTTCGTGCAAATCCATTCAGCCATTCGAGCTAAAAGTGAGGCCAACCGCCCTATGGAAAACTCAATGTTAAAAACGCTTTTTGGGACCCCCCTTTTTTCTCGGCCCCCCCTTTACAAACCCCCCCCCCCCCAGGGGCTGCTCAGAAACAAAATTGCCATTTTCCTGAAAATTTCAGCCAATTCCGTCCACAAACGCCAAAGTTATTAGACATAGAATTTTCAAAAATCCCATAGGAAAAAAATCCTAACTATATATACCTACTGGCGATCGCCAGTAGGTAATATATATATATACTTATTTAAGAAAACATACAATGCAAGGGGGGCCACCACCTATAGCAATTGTTGAGGCAAAGTCTATTTAAATAGAATTAATGGTTACTGCCAATAAAAGACCCCTGATTTGCAGTCTGTAATGCTTCATCTCGGTCTGTGGGGGGAACTGTCATTGTAGTCCTTTTTCTACGTCTATGACAGCTGTCAAATAGTCCTACAATGGGGCCAACAGAAGCAGGTCCAGTCCTTCTCCGCCGGCAAGAGGGCAGCATGCAACAGGTCAGTACAGCAGGGCAGCAGTCCTTAAGAGCAGTAGAGTGACAGTACTTTCAGCAGCAAAGCAACTCTTCTTCCTGGCAGAGTCTCCACAGGTCATGAAGTGAACTGAAGATTTGGTGTTGGAGGCCCAATATTTATATCTGGGAATTCTTATGAAGTGGGAGAATCTTCTAGATGTTTTCCTTTGAAGACCACGGGCTTCCTGCTTTTCCTGCCCTGGCTTTAGACTAACTACAGGGAGTTTGTAGCCCTTTGTGTGGAGGCAGCTATTTAAGTGTAAGTAGGCTTTGCCCTCCAATCCTGCCAGTGATGGCCCACCCAGGCACACGTAACTCTCTATTGTGAGTGGCTGTCTAGGAGATTACACAAACCCAACTAACAGCTACACCTAGTCATGTGGCCCAGAGATAGGCTGCCGGTACTAAATGATTAAAGCAGGAAAATGTCAACTTTCTAAAAGTGGCATTTTCAAAATTGTAATTTAAAATCTGGCTTTACAATGAAAGAGAATTTTTTATTACAGTTCGAAAGACACCAAACATGAACTGGTTACATTGTTTCATTTGGAGGTTACAGATTAACACCTTGGGTGCTTGAGAGATTCCCCTCCTGTGCTGCATTCTCTGAATTCCCATTGTTCAAGACGAGCTCAGCTCGTCATGAGCAGCGAAGGGGCTAATTAATAAATGTAATAAGGTAATGCCAATGTTATCCTATGGGGGTGGGTGGCCTTGCAATAGTGAAAAACAAATGTATGAGTTTTTCACTATAAGGACACTTAAAACTTAAAAGTACATGTCCAACTTTTTAGTTACACTGTGCCCTGCCCTCTGGTCCGTCCAGGGTGTAGCCTAGGGGTATTAAAAAGGAAGGTTTGGGCCTGGCATAAGCCTTATTTTACCAGATAAAAATGGCAGGCTAAAACTGTACACATAGGCTGTAATGGAACATCCACTAACTGGGATAGATTTGGGGCCAATTTAAAATGGACTCAGACCTTAGGACTTTACATCATAATGACATGCTGCGTTTGGGCCAAAGATAAACAAGCTGGACAAGCTAACTAAAATAGAGACTATAGCTTAAATTTGAACCTGTTCTGTGTGTCTTAAGAACCTAAAAGTAAAGGAAAGAAAACTAAAAGCAAGTGAATAAAAGAGAGAAAATAATAGAACTATGGAGGGAAACAGTCATATGATTTTTGACATTCATGGAATAATTTCTAAATTAAATAGTCACTAACTAATTACCAAATGTGTTTTTGATTGATCTTGCTTATCAGACATATTCAATACACATTTGCTGAATAAGAACATGCCAGAAATGTACATTTGATGAAATAGCAACTCATCACTTGTTAAATGTTCAAGAACACATGTCTTCAAACTGAAATTAAAAAGGGGTCTCTTAGCTGAAAGACATGATCCTTACATCAGCTGAATCACACTTTGAGTCATGTCCTCCCACATCCAGTTAAATATATGACATGGTGAATATCAAGACATAGTCAATATAAAACACAAGCATCCCATTAGTATATGGACAGTTACCTAACAAAGTGTAATATACAATGAAATCCTAACACATACAAAACAACAAACTAACAACTATAACCCTAAAAAAATCACCATAGATTTTGAAGAGGCAATGATTTCTACTATATTAAAAATCTACCAACACACTGCAATTCAGGGGTGCTACTCTAATTCTAACCAGGGCATATGGAGAATCATCCAGAAATTGGCCTTGAGCATAGAATATGCAACTAACCAAGAATTTGCACATACAAATAAAATACCCTTAGTATACGTCCCTGTAACAGAATTCCTTAAACATTGTGACATGCTCATCGAATCTCCTTGTAATCAAAAGCATGAAATAAAACTTTCTCCACTGATGGATTATGATGAAGATACATGGGTTGGTCACCAGCACCAATCAAGTCACAGACGCCAACCCAGTTATAACATTCAGTGGTGGAATGTCTACAACAGCACCCTGTCCTAAGACACAAATATAAATAATGAGCTGGATGGGTGGCACAATTCCTTTCCTGGAACACTTGGAAGAACCCACCTTAGACTCTACTAAATCCTGGACATGCTTAAAAAAGAGCAAAACTACCAGGAACTAAGATGGTACAATCCCTAACCCAACTAAAGTCGAAAATATCTAAACAAACCTAAAGAATGCATGAACACATAGCATTCAAATTAACAATCTTTGCTAACACCCTATGCGACCAGATCGAGCCTCAATAGCAAAAGCCCAACTTTAAAAGCACCGCAGTGTAGAAAAATACATGTTTCCATCTCTGAGTACCAAACACTAATAGTTTATTTATATTTATTTTTATTTTATAATAAAGTAATCTGAATGAAATAAACTCTTCAAAATACAAATATTCAAATTGTTGAGTAAGATTTCTGTAATGAATATTTAATAAATAACTATACAAGCCAAAATAAGCAACTCTATTTCAAATAGCAAAACACTTTTCTCTCACCTATGTACATGCCCTAATCAAATTAAAAGTAACAGATATGTCCAATAAATCAACATACATAACATTGATAAATTATCATTGCAAGGAAAATGCAAAAAAAGTTTTGGTTAAAAAATAGCAATCTGTGTTTCCTTTAGAAAATAAAATAAATAAAATGCATCCAGGTTAAAAATGAAGTTCAATGTCTGAAAAAAATCTGTTAAGTAAAAACTTAAAAACTCACACAAACAACATTTACAACCCTCGTATTAAACACACCGCAATGGAAAAGCTTTACAAACAATATTAAATTCATTTTAAAAAATACATATAAAATACATTTTACTATGAGGCTTATCTAACAGCCTTAAACCAACAAATACCACACTAACAGACAACACACTAAAAAATACATTCACTAACAGACTGAAGCCTAAATAGCTCATAACACCTCCTCCATACCACTAATCCCTTAGAAAATAGCTCTAAAATAGTCTTATCCGAACAGGAGACCGCAAAGAGAAACTGTAACCACAAGCTCCACAAACATCCCAAAATGACAAAGAAAGACTACAATATGAAAGAAACTGGAAACAAAAGGCAGAAAATGAAAATAAAAGTAGACTTGCCTCCTATAGAATTTGCTATTCCTATTCCAAACTTAACCACATTGGGGTAAGTGTTAGACTTTGCGGTATTCAAATGTAGTATTCTCACTAGAAACATAACCACATTGAGTACAGAGATGGTCTTTCGGACAGAGGCGTTCGAGATATCCTATCTACAATACAAACATATCCACATTACGGAAATTGTTGGACTTTGGGAGCTGGAGGTGGATTTACATTTCATACTCCAAACTTAACAACATTGGCAAACGTGTTGGATTTAGGGGGGTGACATTTATTATTCCCAATCCAAACATAGCCTCTAGCAGGAAAGTGTTGGGGTTTTGAGGGGTGGAGGCCAGATTTACTGTTCCATTTTCACACTTAACAACATTGAAAAAAGGGTTGGATGTTGGAAGGGGTTTCTCAGATTTACTATTCTTCTCCGTACAAGTCCACACTGGGAAAAGTATAGGACGTTAGAGGGTGAATTTACTTTTCCTACTCCAAACCTAACCACATTGGGGAAGTGTTAGACTTTGATGTGGGCAGATATACAATTCCCTCTACAAACTTAACCAGATTTGGGAAAGTGTTGGACTATAAAATTCCACACAAAGTTCTAATTCCAATTCTAGTAAAAATAATACTTTGTAGAAATTTGTTTTACTTGTCCAAACTAAAACAAAAAAACTATTATACATGTTAAAAAGGAAGCATTAAAAACCCATAAAAGAAATGTAAAACAAGGACAAATTAGAGACATAATTAAATTATAAAAAAGAAAACAAATTAAAAAACATAAACCAGAACAATCAAGGAATAAAAATTAAATATTGAAATATCAAATTTTTAAATATGACATAACATTTAAATTGTTATTTTTACTAAAAAAACATAATATAGCATCGCCATCTTTTTGAACCAAAACTTATATATCAATAAGTGTAATAAATATTCCTATAAATTTAAATTACAAATAAAACAAAAACATGTTTAATGTAAATTACAATGAGCAAATCTTGTTCAAAAATGTAAATGAATAAAACATATTGATACTTTTGAAGTTATTAAAAATAACGCCGAAGTTAACAAATGTAAAAACTGGAATTAAAAAACGTAGGAATAAAAAATGTTATTAAATATACTAAATTCTCATTTGGGGCCAGATATAGGTAATTCTGTTTTAACGATTCATAAATACCGAATGTTACCGATTCGGTATTTATGAATCGGTAAAATAGAAGGGGGAGAATTAGGTAGAATCGGTAATTGAATTACCGATTCTGTAAGAATCGGTATTTACCGAATCGGTAAATACACATTCGGTAATGCCCATTGATTCCTATGGGAATTGAAGCCCATAGGAATCAATGGGCATTACCGATTCGGTAAATACCGAATGTTGCAAGGGTGCAGGGGGTGTCACTTTGACACCCTCTAGCACCCCGAATTCAGGCACGTGTGACATGTGGCACACAGACATGCCCTAAGGGCATGTCTGTCTGTCACATGGCATAGATGTGCATGCACACATGTGCATGCACACCTGGATTCGGTATTTTACCACCCAATTGGATTGGGTGGTAAAATACCGATTCTGTAAGGCCTGTGGGACTCAGAAGAGTCCCACCTACATCTGCAAGTTACCGAATCGGTAAAAATACTGATTCGGTAAATTTACTGAATCGGTAAAATAGGTCCCCTACATCACAAATGACCATTTTACCGGTCGGTAAATGGCCACCTACATCTGACCCTTAATCATTATAAAACGAAAGAAAATCAAATATAAATAATGTTTTAAAGGATCACTGAAAGAATATCGAGGGACAAAATATCGACTTGCCAAAATATCGTGGACAAAATATCGACAGTCAAAATATCGAGTTTGTATCTACAAACAGGTAAGTACAAAAATATTGAGTACAAAATATCGTTAACAATAATATAGATGTAAAAAATATCGACTTTATTAAAAACAGTGTTAAATTAAATTAATATTAACTTTTAATTACTAAAATATACTTAAAATACTTAAATTAAATTATAATAATTAAATAATAAATGAAAATAATAAAAATAATTTTTTACAATCTTATTTGTTGACCCTGAACCCTAAAAATACCCCTTTACCCCAAAACCCAAAACTGACCCTGAACCCTAAAAATACCCCTTTACCCAAAAACTGAAAACTGACCCTGAACCCTAAAAATGCCCCTTTACCCAAAAACTGAAAACTGACCCTGAACCCTAAAAATACCCCTTTACCCAAGAACTGAAAACTGACCCTGAACCCTAAAAATAGCCCTTTACCCATGAACTGAAAACTGACCCTGAACCCTAAAAATACCCCTTTACCCATGAACTGAAAACTGACCCTAAACCCTAAAAATACCCCTTTACCCTAAAACTGAAAACTGACCTTGAACCCTAAAAATGCCCCTTTACCCAAAAACTGAAAACTGACCCTGAACCCCAAAAATACCCCTTTACCCTAAAACTGAAAACTGACCCTGAACCCTAAAAATGCTCCTTTACCCAAAATGTATCAATATTATTTAATTACCAATTAATTATTAATTACCAATAACAATAAAGTAAATATATTAGCACATTAGCTGTAATTATTTTAATAATTAATATTATTTTTTCCCAATTAATTACTTAAAAATAACACAAAATTATATATATTAAAAATTTACTCTAATTAATGTAATTAACTAATTACGATTAATTAATTACCAATTAATTACTAATACAAAATATGTTCAAAATTATATTAATTAATTAACTAATTAATATTAATTAATTATCAATTAATTATTAATTTAAAATATTAACAAACATATATTAATTAATTAATTATTATTAAATTACTTCCCACCCTATTCCCCTATAAACCCACAACCCGCTACAGAATTACATTACACAATTATTATAAAAACAAAATTTATTTAATAAAATATTTTATAACATTAAGACACACTTTTCACACATATTATTACATAAAAATACACTATAAAATATTATATATTATTAAAAATTCGATATTTTTGCTATCTATATTTTATACAGTCGATATTACTTCACTTACCTGAAAAACGATATTTTTGTAGTCGATAATATGTCCAGTCGATATTTTGTCCAGTCTATATTTAAAACTCGATATTATGTCCAGTCGATATTTTGGAGTCGATATTTTGTCTGTACACCTGTTTTAAAATGTGTACATTTTAAATAATAATTCACGCAACATAAATATAACAAGCTCATAAAAAATACATGCATTTACTCCTCACCCTTTTCTCCCATAAAACCAAATTCCTGCTCCTAAAATTATTTAAAACAATTATGAATATTTTGATAATCTGTGTAGATCTTGATTGATATGGTAGACTAGATTGGTTTGAATCATCAACACACCAATTACCCCCTGTCATCAGGAGGGAGAAAAAAGTCAAACTAACAGGTCAAAGTCCTGATAAGAAGGAAATAAATACAAAAGTGATTCCAAGAAAAATAAAATAGAAAAGACTATACCAGGCAACAGCAAAGTGAAAATTCCCAAGAAAGGATCAATATCTACTGAGAAAAAATCAATAACCAACATGCATATTAATGGGAGTACTGTCGACAACAAAAAATAAGGGAATACAATGTGTTGTGATGAATCTACCTTTCCCGAATATTGCCATTAATATGCCAAAAACAGGACATGATCTCAAGAGGAAGAAACTCAACCGACCCTTGAAATGGGAAGCTCATTTCATTTGAACTGGAGAACCACCATATTGGCATGTGAACTCTAGGTGCTCCAGCTCTCTTTTTACTAGGAACTCATGCCATCCTTGATACCAAAAAAGAAGCAGCTCACATATGACATTGTTCATGCCTTGCAGTAATCTGTAGGGCACTGGCACCATCTGGTTGGAAGCCTCAGCAGCCCTGACACTATGCAATGCATCTTGATGCCGAACAGAACCTTGCAGCTCATAATCGGTGGCCCCATCAGCACCAATGCAGTGCAATGCATTTCGACGCAGGACCTCAACTCGCAGCTCCTGATTGGGGACTCCCATGACGCTGACGCGGGGCAGCACAGTCCTAATCCGACCTCTTATTGTGACCCCCATGGACACAATGTGCAGTCCTTGGAGGACAGAACTCATTCCTGTATCAGATATGACCTCTTTTTAACATCTAATCAGTAATAATGATTGGCACTGGGCATGTCTAGGGAACCGTGGACACTGTAGGTCTCCGTGGGCCAATGGATCCCAGGCCAAGAGGCCAAGAGGCCCACTGGCATACTAAAGCTCTATAAATCAAGCTGCACAATATTGGTATGCAGTTCCTAACATAACATGCAGGGTTTAAAGTGTTCTATGCAAGGACTTCATAACTAATATGAAGCTATAGGAGTGGGGAGTGGAAACCTCTCCTTTCCGAAAAAGGCCCTCACACCCCCAGCCAGCTAGGTGTCTTGCTTCATCATCGGGTCTGCTCCTTATCGGGTCGGCGGTGCAATACCCGATGGGCACCTGTGATGGGGCCTTCTTGGTATGTAGTGACGGTTCCGCTGAGTTCGGGACACGTTCATCCTACCCCTATGAGGCCGGACCAGGTAGAACTCCTTTATTCCACAAGCGCGTAGACTCCATATCCATAGTGAAGCTATGCGTCTTGTTTCATTTTTAATTAGGGTAGGGGCCACGTTCATTAGAATTGTTTTGAGTGGACCACCTCCCCTATTTTAACCCACTTCCTTACACTTCAGGTATTGTACCGCCGACCCGATAAGGAGCAGACCCGATGATGAAGCAAAACACCTAGCTGGTTGGGTGAGTAAGGGTCTTTTTCTGAAAGGAGATGTTTCCTCTCCCCACTCTTATGGCTTCATATTAGTTATGAGGTCCGTGCATAGAACACTTTAACCCTGTATTTTATGTTAGGAACTGCATACCAATATTGATTAGCTTGATTTACAGACACGTATGCTGAACCTGGATAAATAATAGTCCGTTCTTCCCCTCTCTTTGTTTCAATCAAATATTAAAGCTCTGGTCAGGAGATGTCAGAGAATTCAACCCTGCATGAGCTGTGGAACACTCTGGCAATTTATGATTCATAGGCAGGCATATGGAGTCAAAATCTATGGGATAACATCCTGCACCCATTCAGAACTTTCTACCCTGACAGAGCAAGAAAAGTCCCTGGGCCTGCATAGGTGCACCCTAGGTACCTCTGGACCTGCTGCTGGTCTGACTGAGTCCTTTCAGAGCTTTCAACCCTGCAGGAACTGGGACACCCTCACATGCATGCTGAATACTGTCCCAGATATGTAGGAATGCCACTGGCTATTGGATGAGCATGGCAGTCTCCACGGAGCCCAATATCAGCTTTGCCACACCTGAGCCAGCCTCTCTCTCCAGCAACCATAACTATCTGGGAAAAGGTGGCTTTTTTTTTGCTATCTGAGTATCAGGATGAAGGGGCAGGACTTTTGAGTGAAGGCAGCCATTTCCTGATGCCTTGGCTGCTAGAAAATACAAATGAGCCCTCATCTGGATTTCCATAGTAGCCTGGATTTCTGAACTCCCTCTGGTGACATTGGCCTGTGAATTAGCCACACCTCTAGGTGCAGCGAATGTCACACAGGTATAATTTTGTAACCCAGCACCCTAGTGATCAGTGCACTGAGATTCTGTTCAACTGCATGACAATATTCTACATAGACAGCTCGAGGTAATGTAATCAACCTCTACTAACAATGATACACATTGCTTGATGGGAGCTAATGATTAAACTCTTGTACAGTCCAGTGCATACTGGAACCCACTCTCCTTGAATATTCTTTTTTAAAACCTGCATACATGAAATTAAATTAGCAGTATACGCAATAGAGACACAATATAAGAAAATATGAGCACAGGGAAAGGTTTTAGTGTTGTCACAAAATACAAAATGGGAAGGCAGCCCCATACTATTGCAACAGGTTAGACCAATTACACAGGTTCTTCTATAAAAAGCTTCAAGATCCACCCTTTTAAAGCTTAAACAGAAGCACTGGTCCCTAAAACTCCTGGAAAATATGTTTGCTGTTTAAAAAGGTGTTTCTCTTCAACTCCCTTTATAACTCATAAATCCCATAAACTATGTACACGAACAATAAAACATCACAAACTCATAGATGCTTGGAGACTTTGTAATCCTACCTTGAGAGAATATTCCTTTAACTCCCCAGTACATCACACTCAGTCACGTCTAGAGTACTTTTTTATATCTCATAACATTTCTCAATCACTCATGAAGGAGGATATTGGCTCTATTCTAATATCTCATCATGCTCCTGTTACCATTCACCTTGATATTTTACATAAACCCAATTTGAATTGTAAATGGTGTTTCAATAATGCCCTACTTTTAGACCCAGTTTTTACATCATCATTCACTTCTTTTTTACTGAATATTTCAATATCAACCAAATGAATGACCTGTCTTTTCAAATAGTTTGGGATGCTTTTAAGGCTTCAGCCAGAGATTTTATTATTCGTTTTGTCTCCAAGAAATGTAAAACAGCACAACAAACCACCACTGCTCTGCTATCCAAAATCAAGAAATTGGAACACTCTTATTAGTCTTCCAAATCGCAGACCTGTCTATCTGAACTCCTAAAAGCTAAATTTCAATGTAATCAAGATACTACTAATAATGCTTCAAATTATTTATTGAAATCTAGTGCAACATTTTACGGTGGTCAAAATAAAGCCAGAAAACTATTGGCTAACTATTTACAAGTCAAACAAAATAAGCCTAATATAGACTATATATTTTTGGCACCTACAATTCATTGAAATTTAAAGATGAAGAGATTCTAAATGAATTCCTTCAATTCTATTAATCACTATATTCATCTGAAACCCTTTCTTCTGATCACTCTATTTCTCAATTCCTTTCTAAAATTCGCTGTTCTCCTGATATGCGCCCATATCTTTCCCTTCTCAAATCCGATATTACACAGACAGAACTTCAAACCGCTATGGCACTTCTCAAAAAAGATAAGGCTCCTGGCCCAGATGGTTTCACTGTAGAATTCTTTACCCACTTTGCTTCTTTGTTGCTTCCCAACTTGCATGCCCTTATATGTACTTTCTTACATCCAAAGGCTCTACTGGATCTTTTTCTGATGCCCTTATTTGTCTTATACTTAAGGATGGTGAGGATCCTCAACATTGTAAAAATTACCGCCCTATCTCCTTAGTTAATATAGATTATAAAAAAAATGTCAAAGGCTCTAGCATTGTGATTGGAATCTCAGATGCCTGATTTGCTGGGGACTGAACAATCCGGTTTTGTTAAAGGGAAACTTATTACGGATAACACTTGTTTGTTTTTTGATATTCTTTCCAAGGTTTCAGATGTTTTTCATTTTCTAGCAGCCATAGCTTTAGATGCAAAGAAAGCTTTTGATAGAGTGGAATGGCCCTACCTTTTTCAAGCACTTAAATGGTTTGGTTTTGGTCCAAAATGTATTGCTTTAATTTCTATTTTGTACTCTAACCCGCGAGCAGCTGTAACAGCAAACGGTGATATCTCCCCTGATTTTAACCTTGGTAGGGGAGTCAGACAGGGTTGTCCTCTCTCTCCGTTTCTTCATAATATTGCCTTAGAACCTTTTTTGCTTAGGATTCATCAAAATAATGACATTCACTGCTTCACTTTTAAGGAAACCAATATTAAAATGGCAGCTTGTGTTAATGACGTATTTTTGTTTCTTTCGCAACCTCAAGTTTCACTCCCTGCTTTTTCGGAGGAAGTGGAATCCTTTGCGTTTGTGTCTGGATATAAATTAAACAGGGACAAATGTGAAATTATACCCTTGACAAAATGTACTTTTAAAGCGGATTTCACTCTTTCAGGTTTCTCTTGGAGCCCCCAATTTACCAAATACTTAGGTTTGCACTTTACTCCTTCCATTTCGGGAACGGTATCACGATGCATGGAAAATTGCATACAGAGATTATCTTCTTTAACCCCTTCTGTGCTGATGACGAGCCCAGGCTCGTCATGCAGCACGGTGCTCGTGTGCTGGTGACGAGCCTGGGCTCGTCATGAGCCGTGGAACGCTCACACGCGGGGCTAATTTCCCCGCTGTGCTGAGCGTTCCATTGCGCGGGCGTGGTCATGACGAGCCCAGGCTCGTCACCAGCACACGAGCACCGTGCTGCATGACGAGCCTGGGCTCGTCATGAGCACAGTGGCGCCATGCGCGGCCCCCCTCCCCCCCGCGCTGTGGGGAAATTAGCCCCGCAGCGAAGGGGTTAACGTCAAAGTGGCATCCCTTATACTTATCTTGGTGGGGTCGCCTAGATACCGTAAAAATTATGCTTTCCCCCATAGTCAAAAATACAATTTTTAATATTACGTTGTCAATTCCTCTCAAACATTTTCAAAAACGTAGTTCTATTTTATCTCCCTTTTTTTGGGGCTATAAAAAATCCCGTATATCCATCCACAAATTAATTCGTTCAAAGTCAGAAGGCGGAGGGAATTTTCATAACTTTCCTCTCTATCATAAACTCTTCATTTTAAGTCAGGCAGCACTTTGGCTTTCCGATCCTTCCCTAAATTGTCCTCTTTGGACTACACTAGAACGATCTTTCATTTATCGCTTCTCATTCCAAGAATATTTATCCTTCACACGCACACCACAGTCTGTTTCTACTCCCATCCTCAAACATACTTCCAAAGCTATTCCAGCAACGCTTTTAACATCTTTTCTCAATTTTCCTATCTGGCACAACATACACATCTTAATAAATAATAAACCTATATTTTGGAAATCTTGGAGACAACGAGGGTTGATTTGGGTGAACCAATTATAAAATCAAGATGTGATCCTATCCTTCCCACAAGCTAGCATTATTTTTGGCTTTCCCTCAACTTTTTGTCCCAAATATGTTCTCTTAACACAAGCTATCCAATCTGCTATTTTCCAACATACAACATCCCATATTAGCAATCCTTCTGAATCCACTCACGCAGATAAGTCACATTCTTTATTACTTTACGGATACAGAGATTCCACTATATATAAATTTTTGCACAACTCACATATTCCAAGAGACCCAGGTAGAACAATTGTGGGAAAAGGAACTTGATACCTCTAGGCCCTTGGATTTTTTGGATAAAATATGGCTTAAACTTAGGAAATCTTCTAGAGCTGCAAACACGACACAAACACTCTTTTTCATTTACAATAGGCTCCTATTATCTCCACTTACCCTCAACACATACCATTCTGATGTCCCACACAATTGCTGGTCTTGCTCGTTACCACATGCGGACTTATTTCATATGCTTTTTGCATGTAAATTTGTTCGGATTTTTTGGGAAAAGGTATGGTCACAACTTAACTTGATTTTTCATGCTAACCATCCCTTTTCTATTTCCCATATCTTTTTAGGTAGTTTATCTTCTATCTGGGATAATTGTGACCTCAATGTAAAAATACTTGAATTGTTATTAGCAGTGGCCTTCCAGCAAATAACTAAGAATTGGAAGGACTTCCCTAAAACTCTCATATCAAGCATGGTGGTTCGCTGTCGGTTATAATCTTAGGCTAGACACCAGATTTGTATTCCCAACACATCTGCTACCCAAACATTTAGATCTATGGATGCCGGTTACATTATACATTGATACTAGTGCAAAATGTTCTGCTCTCCCCACACCTGTGCAGCAAGAAGTTACTAAACCCCCATGACTTCCTTTATGTTATTATACAGTGATGTTGTTATATTATTCTATTTATATTTCACTAGGTATTATCATTCTCTACAGAACGTGTATTACTTATCTCTTCTGTCTTTTTCATATTGATGTAACATATGATATGATTTATTGATTGTATATGAAAATTAGATAGACTGTTTTATATCCCTCATATTTATTTAGTTCAACTGATATATTGTATTTAATCTTCTTACCTTCAATGTTCTTATACTCTATATATTATCGCAACTCTTTCTCCTAATAAACTTACTTTTGAACTAAACAAAAAAAGGGTGTTCCTCTTAGGGTAACAATTCTGGAATGCTGTTCTGAATAGTTAATTTCTTTCTCAAATCGCCATGCTCCATGTCACAATATAGAATGACCTTGAATAGACCCACCTTAAAAAAAGCATAAAGTGTTGCCTGTCTGTCACTGCCCTGATTGCACTGGGCATGGTGGGAAAATGAACGTTTCTATGTCAAAATGGAATATCAGTCCCAAGTAAAAACATCAGGGGCCTTATTTATGAAGGACTTGCGCCGCCGATGCGTCACTTTTTTCCATGTTAAAAGTGATGCACCGGCGGCGCAAGTCCTTCATAAATAAGGCCCCAGGTGCCCATGGTGTTTCTTTGTGTAAAACAAAATCGAAGGCTTCCATTCCAACATGGTGGCTATGTTATGTCCTCCCACTAACAGGAAGGATATGTCGTGCCTATGCTCATGTTGTGTATGTGCATGCTGTGCGTATGTGTGTGTATGTGGTGTGTGTAACTGGGGATGCTTGAATGTGTATGTGGAGTGTGGCCAGGTGGTCAGATGAACTTTGCTGGCTGTCCTGGAGCATTTGTGGAGCACACTAGTGAGTGATGTGTGTAGCATCAGATTATCAATGGCACGAGGGAAGAGATTTGAATACACACAAGTAGGTGCAAATCAGGCTATAATGATGCTGATGGAAATCATGGGGGCATGCTGCCAGGCTTCAATGAAAGAAATGAAGTCCGTTTGCAATCACAACTGAAAAATATAAACGTATGCAATTCTCCTGCAGGGTAATCTAACGTACAAAAGAAAATACAAACAACGAATGGCTGTTTTAGGATGAATCAATCCCCCTATCTGTGTTTTTGTGTACTGATGACATGAGCTCTAGTAGACATCTAAAGCCAGTCGTAAAAAGAAACACGGCCTCAATGCTTCTGAAAAAAAGCACACGTTATTAAATGGAGTTCTCTCCTTCAGTTGCAATACTTAAATTGAATTTCAGTATTTTCTTTGTGGGGCTCTGCTCCTCTACCGTCCCAATAAGTAAATTCAGAAGGTGTTCATATGTGTAAACATGAATTCCACACTGGAAGGCTAATTACTTCATGAATGTGTTTGCTTCAGTGTAATATATCCACAAACTCTCCACTCCTGACTGCTGTAACAAACAATGTTGTCCATCAAACGAACCCAGAATATTCCAGAACCCAGACCCCTGCAGCATTCCAGAGCACAGAACCCTACAACATTCCAGAAAACAGCACCCTACACGACAAAGAGGGAGAAACCATTCACAATGTCTAGAATTAATGGGCCTCATTTATGAGAAATGACGCATCGCTGCCTGAAAGCAGCAATGAGTCACTTCTCAGTGTGCACTCCTTGCGACATTCCTGATGCGTCATATTTAATGTATGACGCATTATGTCGCAAGGAGTTACAGATACGTTAGTATTTCTGACGTATCTGTAAGCGCAAAAGTGACACATTGCTGGAGTGTGTCACAAAAGTGACGCAGCTCCAGCAATGCATCCTTTCACATGGGGCAAGCCCCATGTGAAAGGGCCTGCGTCAGTCTTATGCCTAATGTGAGGCAGGCGCAAGATTTTGATGCAACTGCGTCCTAAAAGTGACGCCGTGAAATCTCATAGATTTCACTGCATCACTTCTATGACCCTTCCTTGTGTTAATACGCCCCCCTTGCATACATTATACCTGGCGCAGGTATAATGTGGCGCAGGGGTTTACAAAGAGACGCATCTAGTAGATGCTTCACTTTGTAAATATGGCGCAACAAGGCGCATTTTTTACGCCACTGGCGCGTCACAAAAAGTGACGCACCGGCGGCGTAAAAGTGACGCACAGCCTCATAAATGAGGCCAATGTGTTTGAGGAACATGTCCACATAACGCCATTCAATGTAAAAGTAGTAATCTGTTTTTGGTATTTGTAAAAACCTGATTCGGCTTTTACTATTCGATAAGATGATAACCACAGCACTAGCTCATTGTGTGTCAATGGGAAAAGTAATCCCCTGCCCTTGGAGACCATGTTATGAGTGGTAGTATTCTTAATTACTGGTGCCGCTAAAACTAATGGAATGTTCAGCTATTCTGCTGTCGTCCATAAAACATTATACTGGAACATGAACATTGGTTGAAAATTACTATAAAACTGGGATTGGTTTCGAGGGGGGGGGCCATTTTCCAAATCTAGGGGCCGATTATGATGGCGGACGGACATGAGTCCGTCCGCCACCATAGAGTAGGAGGGAACCTCCGCATGGCCTGCGGAGTTCCCTCCTGTGCAATTAGGATGTGACCGCCACCCTGGCGGTCACATCCTCTATGTTTACCATTGCGGCGGGTGCGGCTTCAAGCTGCATCCGCCGCAATGGTAAAAATGTATACTTTGCATTTGTATGCAGAAAGTGGCAGGCACCGTGTGGTGCCTGCCGATTTCTGCATACAAATGCAGAGGGGTACAATAGGTACCCCCCATGTGCAACCCTCACCCCCCTTCACCCAGGGGGCCCGCAACGGGCCCCCGCAGTGAAGTTACACATGCTTTTCCACGGCGGAAAACCCGCTGCGGAAAAGCTTTTTTGACAGCCCATCCTAATATGGCTGACGGTGTCTGAGAGACACCGTCACCATATTAGAGCTTTTCCACCGCGGTTGTAAGCCATCTGCGGCGGAAAAGCTGCGGATGAAAACAAGGACGCACCAGCCATCCTAATGTGGCGGTGGGTCTTTGGTGGGTCCGCTGCGGTTTTTCCGCATTCTCCGGGCCCGCGGTGGCTTCCGCCGGCCCCGAGGATGCGGAAAAACCGCAATCCTAATCTGCCCTTTAGTTTGTATTTTATAATTATTCTTAATCGCTCAGCATACACCAGGAGACAGTTTAAGTAACCAAATTGTTTATTCACTCATGCAAAAAATGACTGACATTATGTCTTTACTCTACACTAAAAAATATTGTGATTCTGTCAGTCTCATAAGATTCAGTTCAGAGAGTATAGTAATAACGGCTTACTTGGGCATAGTGTAGCTGCCGTTTCAGAGCACTGTTCCTAATAGGTGTCACTATTACTAATAAAATAGTATTTATTTTGCTAATCTTGGGAGTCTGGGTTGCTGTTGCTGGAATTCAAACTTTTGACCTGTAAAACACAGATGTTAGGAGTAAATGTTTTCTCACAGTGCTACCTAACTAGCAACATGACAATTAGGAGAGAAATGTGTTGTATATTTATCCCTCTTCTATTTCCCTTACTCCACCATGGTTCTTACCTGTGTCAATCCATTCCAGAATGTACATGGCTCTGTCCCCTTCTAGTGTTCTAGCTGGCGACAGTTTGTGCCTGGCCAGCTTGTGTTGAGGTTACTCTACTCTGTTTCCTGCAATAAACCTCTTCTGCTGTTCCTGTGGTCTCCTGGTTATTTATTACAATTTTGGCGACGTTACTTGCTGGCCAGTAATTCTGAAGACCTCATCTTGATGCTTGTTTTCGAGATTTTCAGCAGAAAGCAGATCTTAACGGAGTTTCCTCGACAAGAAACGAATCTACGGCGTGCAGATCTTGTTAATGCCCTCCTCTTCTGTTTCCAGTGAAGGCGCCAATCTGGGGTATTCTTTTATTCTCCTTTTGGACCGAAAAGCGGAGCGGAGCTCGAGCCCTACCAGCGCTGACGTCATCCAGACAGCGGACCGGCCGCAGCGCGTGCCTGGCTGGTGAGTCAGAGCGGAGCGAGAGCAGCGCGTGGACACTGTTTGTGTTACCCTGGAGACGCTCCCAACCGGTGAGTCACAGCTGAGCGAGCGCAGCGCGGGTGTCAGCCACGCTCGAGACACTGCTTGTTGCCCTGGAGACGCACCTGCTCTCACGTCACAGAGTCAGCGCGTGGGTCAGCTGAGGCGAGCGCAGCGCGTCTGCCTGGTGCTAGAGGAGAGACGCTTCTTGTGTGTTCCAAGCCTCGCTTTGGGATACTTCCAAGCCTCGTTTTTGGCGGCGGCCATCTTACCTTCTTGTGTTTGCCCCTCAAGCCTCATCTCAGCCACAGTTCAAGCCTCGCTTTCAGCGGCGGCCATCTTTGCCTTCAAGTATTTACATTTCAGGTTTTGACTTCGTCTGGCAGCCGTTTTTGGTGGTTTTTAAACCGGATTTTCCTCGTTTTGCCATCAAACCTCTGTCTGGCCCTGTTGCAGTGCTATAACTTCGTTTTGGACACTTTATAAATGGTAAGAGGTATGTTACTATAATCCTTAACTTCTTTTGTTGTGCAAAACCTGTGTTATTTTGTTTCACTCCACAATCAGTGAATATGGCACAACAATTTGTGGTAACTCTGCCTCCTCAATTCTTACCTGAACCTGGTGTCCCCGAAATACCATGGGAAGACTGGTATATCATGTTTGACAATTACCTGGAAGCACTTGATGGACAGGAGTTTTCTCCCAAAAGAAAAAAAGCCATTCTTTTGAGTACTCTGGGCAAGGAAGGGCAGAGGGTTTTTAGATTTCTACCTATCACTCTTGGGGCTAGTGGACATGACATTGATGAGTTTAAGGAAGCGGTTGATCGTTTGGAGATCAGATTTGCAAAGGAGGAGAATCTGATTATGAACCGCTACAAATTCTATACTCAACGCCAAAAAGAGTCAGAAACCATAGACGATTTCGTTGCCAGACTCAGAGAGCTTTCTATAAAGTGTAAGTTCGGTTCTATGAACGACGAGCTCATAAGAGATCAATTAGTCGTCCAGTGCTCCAGTAAGAAAATCCAAGAAAGGCTATGGGCAGCCAAAAATCCTACTTTGAAGGACGCAATTGATCTGGCCAAAGTAATCGAGGAGTCTAGTAAGTGCATGAAGGTCCTTGATTCGCACAAATCTACTCCACATCAAGAAGTCTCTGTGGTTACCGACAAAGGGGGTGTTGTGGGGTGTGAGCACTGTTCTGGAGACAATGTTGCTGTAGTTAAAAACAGATCCAGACCCCCTGTCAAGAAAACCTCAGTAAGCAAAGTTTGCAACAGGTGTGGCAGTAGCAGTCACTCTTCCGACGCCAGGTTTTGCTTTGCCTCAAACAAAGAGTGTTTGAAGTGTGGGAAAGTTGGACATTTTTCCAAGATGTGCAAGGCCAAAGCTCGACAGAGAGTGAATATTGTTGATGACCACTACGCTGATGATCCTGGAGTTGAACCCGATAGACTTCTGGTCATTGACGATGTTGATGTCATTTGTGATGATCCGAGACAGACCAGACCCAAAGCCATCTTCAAGATTGACTCCCACGAGGTGTTGTTGATGGTTGACACTGGTTCTCGACATACCATTATACCCAAGTCTACTTTCAATGCCTTTTGGGAAGGGGTGAATTTACAACGTAGTGACATTTCCCCTAAGGGTTTCAATGGCCAGAAAATTGAAATCCTTGGTTTCTTTGAATCCGAGATTGTGTTTGAGAAAAGGTCTATTTTTGGGAAAGTTTACGTTTCCATTGATGGCCCGCCTATTCTAGGGTGGGTACATCAATATGACCTCTACATCGTCATCAATCCTAGGGCAAAGAACCAAATAATGGTTGTTGACGATGACTCTATTGAGTTCATTTTGTCTGAATTTGGGTCTGTGTTCAGGGAGGAGTTGGGTGAACTTCGGGGGTATGCTCATCTCATTAAGTTAAAGAAGGGTAGTCTACCAGTGCAGCATCGTGTAAGGAGGATTCCCATCTCAATTCGTAGTGAGGTAAAACTCTTAATTGAGGAGATGCTGCAGTCTGGTGTAATTGAGCCTACGGAAGCATCGGCATGGGTTTCGCCTGTCGTGATTTCTAAAAAATCAGACGGAAAATTGAGATTCTGTGTGGACCTCAGGTCCCTGAACAAGTGTGTTGTTGCGGACACCTTCCCTCTACCCAACATCACGGAGATGGTTTCCACTCTTCAGGGGGCGAGATATTTCTCAAAACTCGACCTGAAGAGCGCCTACCATCAGGTTAAGCTCCATGAGTCCTCGAAGCATCTTACCGCCTTCATCACTCCAGAGGGTATTTTTCAATTTACCCGTCTTCCCTTTGGGTTGATTTCGGCGGCGAGTGTCTTCCAAAGATTGGTCAGCGAAATCTTTAAAGGACTCAAAAATGTGGTATTCTTTCAAGATGACATCTTGGTCTTTGGAGAGTCTGTGACTGATCACAACCTTGTTCTCAGGAATGTTCTACACAGGATCTGGGACTCTGGTCTTACACTACGTAGGGAGAAGTGTTCTTTTCTTGTAGAGAACATTGAGTACTTGGGACATGAAATTTCAGTCAATGGCGTCAGACCCAAGAAGAATCTTCTTGATGCAATACGCTTAGCCCCTTGCCCGTCTGACAAGGACCAGTTGCGGTCATTCATGGGTTTGATCGAATACTACTCCAAATTTGTGGAGAAATTCTCAGAGAAGACCTTGCCTCTGAGAACCTTGCTGAAGAAGGGTTGCAGGTTTTCATGGGGTCCTGAAATGGATGCTTGCTTCAATGAGATCAAGGAGGCTATCTGCAGTGCTAAGGTTCTGGCACCCTTTGATACGGCCAAGCCCTCCACTTTGTTGGTGGATGCCAGTGCCTGTGGCCTCGGCGCAGTCTTACTTCAGTCTCATAAGGATGGTGACAGACCAGTTGCCTTTGCCTCACGTACTCTTTCAAAATGTGAACAGAACTATTCTGTTATCGAGAAAGAGGCTTTGGCTGCTGCGTGGGGTGCTCATCACTTTCGACCATACCTATGGGGCACCCGCTTCAACCTTAAGACTGACCATAAACCCCTCATTCGCATTCTTTCTCCTGGGGGTGGGACATTTGGTTCTCCGAGGTTGGCCAGGTTGGCCTCTAAACTCCAGGAATACCACTTTGACATTTCCCACATCTCTGGGTGGAGGAACTTCCAGGCCGACTGTCTGTCTAGGCTGGCTGTTCCGTCTAGTTCTGAGGTTGGTTTCAGTCTGGAGGGATGCGATGAGAATGTTGCTTGGATTGACGATGTACTTCTACTCTCTGAGAGCTCCTTTTCTCGTACTGAGTGGGTTGACGCTATGTCTAGAGATAGTGTGTTACAGGAAGTCATCCAGCTCATCAAGTTGGGTTCCCGCAGGGAGAGCTGTCTCCATGTCTCTGTCCGTCCTTTTCTAAAAGTCATTGACGATTTGTCTGTATGCAATGACAACATCATAATGCGTGGTGACAGATTTGTACCTCCTGCTGACTTGAGACCGAAGCTCATCTCTTTAGCACATGAGGGTCACCTTGGCCAAACCCTGACGCAACAGCGTCTCAAGCTCAACTTCTGGTGGCCCGGTATGGACTCCATGGTCTCCTCATGGGTTGAGGACTGCTCTACTTGCAAGGTGGGTGAGAAGAGACTTAAGGTTTCTGTGGGGTCTGAGATGGGTGCGTTGCAGTTTCCTGAAATTCCGTGGCACACCATCTGCTTAGATTTTATAGGTCCCATTGCTGAACTGCCTCTTTCCCAGAGGTTTGCTGTTGTCATTGTCGACTGTCACTCTAAGTGGCTGTCTGTAGAGTTTCTCAAGGACATTACTACGGCTATGACCATTAGTCATCTTAAGTCTCTGTTCTTTAGAGAAGGTTTCCCCAATGTCCTTATAACTGACAATGGCACACAGTTAGTCTCACATGAGATGCAAGCCTTTTTGTCTGATTGCGGTATTTCCCACCATAGGACCTCCCTCTACAACCCTCAGGGTAATGGACTCTGTGAACGCCTTAATAGGTTGGTAAAAGGCACCGTTCAAATGGCCCTCTCCAGTGGTTCTTCTGTCTCTTCCCTTGTTAGGGAAATGGTTTATGCGTACTGTACCACCCTTCATGGTTCCCACTCCAGATCCCCTTTTGAGATGATGAGGGGTAGAGTCCCCAGCACTAAGCTCATTCCCTCTTGGCTCAAGGACTTGGTCTGTCAGTCTCTTTTGGGTGATGTTCCTAGGGTGGCTCCCAAGCTTTCTCGTAAGGCCTCTGTGTCTTCTCCTGGTAAGAGTGTTTCTGGTTGTAGTTCAGAAGGTCTGCTTCCCAAAGCCTTCCCTAACAAAGTTGTTGCTGGTAAAATTGCGAAAGGTGACCTTGTTAAGGTAAAGTCTGGTCGTGTTTCTGGCGGCTTGTCCAAGTTCCGTGGCCCATTTCTTGTTAAGATGGTTTATCCTCATTATGTTGTTCTCTCAAATGGGGAAAAATGGAACTTGAGGAGGGTTGCCCTCTATCAGAAAGGTAGTCCTGGTCCTGTTATTGATCCTATTCCTGCTCCCGTCCCTGCTCCTGTCCAGGATCCTCCCTCCTCAGGGTTTATGCTTGTTCCTTCTCAGGATCCGGGTTTTGTGGCTCCTGCCCCTGTCAATGTCTTGGCTAGGGGTGATGGTGGAGGGGATGCTCCTGATCCCGTTGTGTCTGTTCCCAATCCCATTGCTGATCCTGCTCCCAATTCCTTTTCTGATCCTATTTCCAATCCCATTGCTACTTCAAACTCTCCGGTGTCTGTCACCAGACCTCAAAGGTCTCACAGACCTCCTGCTTATTTGAATGATTTCTGTTGTGATTAGTCCTTTTAGAGGGGTGACGTGTGTCCCTTCCAATGTTTATCTTTTGTATAACGTCTTCAATGCTGATACAATGCTTTCTAATTATTTGATGCTTTGAATGCCTATTGTTCCATGATGCCTTCTATTTTGCCTTTACTTTGGAAATTCTTCTTTAAGTCTTGTGCTAAGTTTCCTTTTATGACATGCTTACCTTTTCATGTTAAGTTTTCTTTCATTTTATTTTGTTTTATTCTACGAGAGGAGATGTGTTGTATATTTATCCCTCTTCTATTTCCCTTACTCCACCATGGTTCTTACCTGTGTCAATCCATTCCAGAATGTACATGGCTCTGTCCCCTTCTAGTGTTCTAGCTGGCGACAGTTTGTGCCTGGCCAGCTTGTGTTGAGGTTACTCTACTCTGTTTCCTGCAATAAACCTCTTCTGCTGTTCCTGTGGTCTCCTGGTTACTTACTACAAAATGTCCACTAAAGCAATTGGAAAAATGTGACTTGAAGGGCCGGAAACCGTGACTGGCGCATCTTCACTGATCTCCATCAGATAGGCGCGGAAAGCAGCTCCTGGGCTCAAACTGAGGATTGGAATGGACACATTTGTTTTAAATGGACTCAATTGAAGGGCTGAGGAAATCCACCTGACAGCAAACCTTAATTACAAGGACTAGACTGAAGTGAATGATGTCGGATGCCTAGTCAACGGGGACCTGATCCCGCAGAAGCTAGTCAATCAAACGAATGCCTGAAACAACAGCCGATTATAACTGTACACATTGTATTGCCTCCAAGCTTGCTGGTGAAAACACTTAGCATAGTATCAGCCCGGGTGATCTTTACTCCCGCTAACAGGTAAATTAATAACATGTTTTACTTCCTAATGATATCACCTCTCCCTGCCCCAGTGTGAAGCATGTTTGCACTCTCAGTACAGCAGGTTTCGGTGTCTAACACAGACAGCAGTATAACCGGGTACTTAGAATATAATGGCAGTGAGGCTGCGAATATAGATTTCTTGTCCACTTCAACTTTCTGTTTCTGAATGGTTGGCTTTCCCTACTATTCTTGTACAAAGGAGCATTGCTGCTTAGAATGTATGAGTTTTATCCTTTCACTACTGACACTCGGGAGCTGTTTTTCCTTTTGTATGTTTCATAAGAATGACAGAATGTGCCTGTTAGCGCCATATAAGGCTGCAATGATTTCCTAGCCCCCCCCCTTACTGGCCGCGATCCTTCCTCCTTCTGGTCTCTCACACTCCTCTTCCCCCATCATCAAGTCCTGCCTACAGGTATCTTTGTTTACTTTCACCCAGCTTCCACCTCTCATCCTTCTGCACTCGCTCCTTTCCTCCTCATCTTCCTCCCCCGCCCCGGTCATCACTTCCTAGAAGTTGTACCTAGGCGGTGACCTTGTTCCCTAAGTAAAAGCCTCCATGAGGCGTCCACAGTAGGAAGCAGCATGGCAGAATGGGTAAAGTCATTGCTTTGAAATTCCAGGTTCTTGTGAGGATTCTGTCCGAATCCACTGCCAAGGGTGTTACTTATTTTATTTCAATGGCATATACACTTTTTAGGTCTTGCCTAGCGACGCAGTGCATGGGCTGCCTGCTTGCGAGATCTATTGTCGTCTCTTTTCTTTTGGAAGTGGGGTTGGTGCTCGCTCTGTCTCCCTTCAGCCCCACCCTCCCCCAGACTGGATATTTTCCTCTCACACAGCACTAGTCAGTGCATGCACAAGCGCCTGGGGCATCAGCGAAACACAGGACCTTCAGGCAGTATCCTAACACGGTCCGCCATCACGCCGACAGCCTGCCCAGGCCGCCACACACTCACTTCCGTTTTCCGCGTGAGCAACCAAGTCCTCCGGCAGTGCAGTAGGTCAGTCGCTGATGTCACGGCCAACCAGGTGCGCTCAGCTGTCCGCTACCTCAGTCGCTCGCACAGCTTCACTGCTCGCAGCACCGCAGGGGCCTGCATTCACAGCTGCATATGCATATCTGTGTCCCGGAGCACTCAACCGACATCGGGTCACTCCAGCACCCAGGCCGTGCACGTCACCTCGCTCCGACACCATAGGCCTCACTGCTCATGTAGGTCACATGGCTTGATTTCTGCACCTTAACGTGCAGCGCGTTGTTGGGGCAATCAATTCCTCCATAGTTACAGCAGCATCAACCCCAGATCTGTAGATACATACAGGATAGTTTCGATGGTTTTCAGGCTCGTCTAAATGGCGGCTATTTTGGTGTCAGGCAAACTCCGCCACTCAAGATCTTTGTAATTTTTAAAGAAATTAACAAGGCTTTTCACCAATGTAATGCCTTCCAAGAATAACAGTACCTTGCCTTTTAAAAGTCAATGTTCTGGCCTTTTAGACAAAATTGCATTGTTTTCGTATGGCTGAGATACCCGCCACCCCCTCTCAACACAATCCCCAAGAATTGGGAAACCGGAAACAGTTCTTGAACTTTTGGAAGGCGGGAAGGGAGTTACCCTTCCCGGCCGTATTTATTAAAATATGAAACAAAATCAAAACATTAAAATAACAGTTTCATATCAGGTACAATTTCATATCCACATTACGATGTTTGGCTAACCTTAACATATATCTAATACAAAGGTTCTCCTAGCCGATACTAACATCCTTACAAAAATTGTATTTCAAATTGAAATTGTACATCCTAACGTTAAGGGCCAACGGCAAGGTCGTAACCGGTGTCAGATCCCTAAACCAGAACTCCCCCCTCACTTGTGAGGGGCGGTCGCACAGAGGACTTCACCTCGTGTGCCATACCAATTTCCCTTGTCTTGACGGGGGCCCCTGTTAACTCGACGCCATGTACGTGGTCGTCCGAGGACTCGTGTGAGGTGTCTAGAAGGTAGCGTAGACCCCCCTCCCCACCCTACACAACCTACCACATCTGCCGTCGCAGATGTCCTGGCCCCGGGAAATTCCCAGGAGGGGCCCGTAGCCCCTCCTATCCAGGGAGGGGCCTTGACCGCCTTCCCTTTCCTTTAGGCGTCCCGTCCTTAGAAGGGACCGCCTCCCCGTTGAGGGGCCAATGGCCACCTCCCCCCGGGCGCTCCCATCCGTAATGGGTGACGCCCCCCCCTAGGGATCTTCCAATGACTGCTCACCGATCATGACCTTACCGCCCGACCAAACAATAAATACGACAAGATCAATGACTAAAAACAAGAGACATACCTAATTATAACGGATCACATCTCTACTTAAAACATCTAAACATTGCTAATCACTCTGATGAATGTCTTTAATAAAATATACGCATAGAATTATCCACTTTATTGCAACCGAATCATAAACTTTATTCAGAAACAACCTGCAAGAAAAACCAACTATGAAAAACAAACTTTATACCAAAACAACTTGCTGTCTTCAGGGGATGGTGGGTGGGTTCAAAATTGGCTCTTCGTTCCGTCTCGAGCTCACGTGCAGCGAGGAGGTGCAGCTTCAGAGCACAGGAACAAGAGGATGCTTTCTTGGCTTGTGGCTCCTTTTATTCTTCTCGGGGCGGGCGTGAACCCGCCCCCTTCCGCCTCCCTGGGCGTGGCGGATGGCTTCGGTGTCTAGGACAACCCACTCTTGGGCGGGAAAAAGCGCGCCCCGGCTACGCCGCTTCGGGCATACCAGCCGAGACGCGCCTCCCGCCAAAAATGGCTTCCCGGGGGGATCGGGGTACTCCACCATACGTTCGGGGGGACCGATTGGTCGCCCCTTTCCATATGGCTGAGATACCCGCCACCCCCTCTCAACACAATCCCCAAGAATTGGGAAACCGGAAACAGTTCTTGAACTTTTGGAAGGCGGGAAGGGAGTTACCCTTCCCGGCCGTATTTATTAAAATATGAAACAAAATCAAAACATTAAAATAACAGTTTCATATCAGGTACAATTTCATATCCACATTACGATGTTTGGCTAACCTTAACATATATCTAATACAAAGGTTCTCCTAGCCGATACTAACATCCTTACAAAAATTGTATTTCAAATTGAAATTGTACATCCTAACGTTAAGGGCCAACGGCAAGGTCGTAACCGGTGTCAGATCCCTAAACCAGAACTCCCCCCTCACTTGTGAGGGGCGGTCGCACAGAGGACTTCACCTCGTGTGCCATACCAATTTCCCTTGTCTTGACGGGGGCCCCTGTTAACTCGACGCCATGTACGTGGTCGTCCGAGGACTCGTGTGAGGTGTCTAGAAGGTAGCGTAGACCCCCCTCCCCACCCTACACAACTTACCACATCTGCCGTCGCAGATGTCCTGGCCCCGGGAAATTCCCAGGAGGGGCCCGTAGCCCCTCCTATCCAGGGAGGGGCCTTGACCGCCTTCCCTTTCCTTTAGGCGTCCCGTCCTTAGAAGGGACCGCCTCCCCGTTGAGGGGCCAATGGCCACCTCCCCCCGGGCGCTCCCATCCGTAATGGGTGACGCCCCCCCCCTAGGGATCTTCCAATGACTGCTCACCGATCATGACCTTACCGCCACAGGCCGGACAGTTGACCGGCTATCCGGACCCCCCACAAAAAACTCCTACCTAAAGGTCATGTTGCAAACTCCTTAACCATGCTACGAGGTCTCCTATTAGTAAAGAATTCCCCACCCGGGACAAATGGACCCCATCCTCTAGATACATATTGTCCCCCCTGATACAACCATGAGGAATCGAATGCAAAGTACTTGTACGGAACAGTCTACCAAGCTTGTTGTTAATCTTTTTCACAGAATGATTTATAGCAGACACTGAATTCGCCCCCCGCCACACCTTTCGTGGAATCATATGGGACCATGCAATTGTGCACCCTGGAACCCTCCTCGCCAACCAACTTACTGTGGATAGTATCGCCTCGAGAAGTAGTCGTCTACCAGTGGTCACCAAATCATTGCCCCCAAGATGTACTATTGTTATAGCTGGCGGTGACCTTGTCCGCCCTAACAAACCCTCAAGAAAAGGTTGAAACTGGTCAATACAGAGCCCGCCCCTTCCGTAGAAGGTCACCCTGTACCCGTATTCCCCAGCTGTGTGAATCATGTCACCTGCTTTGAATACGTCCCCGGCACGCCTCACGTATGAGTGGCCCACGACCCACACCACTCTTTCATCAGCCGGTGATCTTTGACCGCTGGTTCCCAGGTGTCGGGCCGGCTGCACAGTCCGCCCCGCCTCGTAGGTTTGCGAAACTGTAATCAAACAAGAAACAAGAAGCGTGAGTACATGATATCAGCTTCACAACATGTGCAACCGCACATACCTTTTGTAACAATTCGAGGACCAACGCCCCAACTGTTTCACTTTATCAACACTCAGACCCCTGGCTGTAGCCTCTGTAGCAGCCCCTATCCGGAAGGAATGAGTCCCAAACTCGGCCGGGTTCAGGCCCGCGGCCGAGATTGCCATTGCAAGCACCCGCTGGAACTGAAACTTCGTCAGTGGGGTGGCATCTGCATGCCTCAGCAAGGTCCCTCCCCATGATGCCGCCCTCTGCGCCAAATATTCCTCGACGCATGCAACCGGGCACATGGGAGATCCGGGGATCCGCCGGATTACTCCACTATCCCCGATCGCTCCCTGATCGGTCTTGGACCTGACAAACGAGACAATCATCGTCTCCCCTTTTACTAGAATGTGCTCTCGGCACAGTCCACCCCCTGTATCCTGCTTATTCTTTGCCACCAGTTCGCTTACCCGCATAGCCCCATGAAATGCTAATGCAAAAGCGGCCCGGAATAACACTGTTTCCGCCTGGGATGAACAAGTAGCAGGAAGTACGGACAGTAATAGGGCCAACCTATCCAGACCTATCGGGTGCCTTTCATCTACCCTGCGACCCTCAAGGCGTTGCCACCCACGCAGCACTTTCTGTACCACAAAAGACGCTGTAGGGTCCTGGATACCATGAGCCCGTGCCATGAAGGAAATGGCCGCCCGATGCCTCTGGGCCGTGGCCACCGATTTCCCTGCCCTGCGTAGAGACAGTAAAAAGTTTATGACAAATTCTTCCTGACCCCAAAGCTCTCCCCTAGCTGAACCCAAAAAGGACCAATAGGAACGGAACGCCCCTTCATATGCCTTCCTTGTCCTGGGTGCTAAACTCTCTCCCACGAGGTTTTGTAGTTCGGGGCACCGAGAGACCAGAGAGCTTCGGGAAATGGTGCCGCCACCGGGTCCGCTGTGGGCAGAAAACCCCAGAAGGCCTGCATACGGAAACGAGAAAGCGCATCAGCCGCCTGATTCAGTACCCCTGGCACATGCCTCGCTCTAAAGAGCACGTTCAATTGCATACATAGTAAAACAATTTCCTTGAGCAACCTCAGGATCCACTTGCATCGTGCTGCCTGACTATTGATACACTCAACAACGGTCATGTTATCAGACCAGAACACCACAGAGTGATCCCTAAACCCCTCAGGCCATGTCTTCAAAGCCACCAGAATAGGGAACAGTTCAAGGAAAGCAATGTTACTCGTAAGTCCACACTCGTGCCACCATGACGGCCACGTTTGAGCCGACCAGTGATTGCCCAAGATGGCGCCAAAGCCTATACTCCCCGCCGAATCTGTCCACAGCCCCAACTCTTCGGAGGACACCGCCGGCTTCGTCCAGACAACCCAACCATTGAAGTCCGCCAGGAATGCCAACCAAATGCGCATGTCCTGGCGAATCTCGGCCGAGAGCCTCGTGCGGTGATGCCCCTCTTTAAGACCGACCATGGCTTGTGCAATCGAACGGGAAAAAGGGCGGGCCATTGGCATCACTCTAAGGGCGAAATTCAACTGTCCCACAGTCTGCTGTAATTGATGCAAGCTCACCTTAGTTTCTCTAATACATGCTTCAAGGGAAGCCCTGAATTTCCGCACTTTTTCCTCTGGCAAGCGGAAGCAACCTTCTTCGGAATCGAGCTCTATTCCAAGAAACTCGAGCGAAGTTGAGGGCCCCACAGTCTTACCTGGTGCCAATGGCACACCAAACTGTCTCATCAAATCACAAAATTCATCTAGGGCCTGTGCACATTCTGTGTCCCCGGCTGCCCCCAGAAACAGAAAATCGTCTAGATAATGCATGACATGCTGAAACCCCGTAATCCTTGTGAATGCCCATTGCAGAAAACAACTGAATTTTTCAAAATAAGCACACGATATGGCACAGCCCATTGGCATACATTTATCCATGTAATAGCGCCCCTGAAACATAAAGCCCAGGAGACGCTGATCGTCCGGGTGTACCGGGAGCAACCGGAAAGCGGACTCGATGTCGGATTTGGCCATCAGCGCTCCGGGCCCCAGGCGATTCAACATGGCGACTGCATCATCGAAGGATGCGTACCTCACCGAACAAAGCCCTGGGTCTATTGCATCATTAACTGACAAATCCTTCGGTGCTGACAAATTATGTATCAGTCTGAACTCACCCCGGTCCTTCTTGGGGACCACTCCCAAAGGTGAACAAACGAAATTAGGAACTGGTGGCGTGTTGAATGGTCCTGCCACCCGACCCCGGGCTACTTCCTTCCCAATCTTTGCTTGCACCACTGCCGTATTATGCAGGACCGAGAGTTGGTTCCTACACTGTGCTTTCCCCTGAAAATTCCCCACCGGGATGCGGAAACCGTAAGAAAACCCATCTCGCAGCACCCCAGCGGAGACATGATCATGGTAATCGCTGAGCCAAGGAATCATTGCCATGGTATCAACCGGTGTAGGTAAAGCCGCCCCTTGGACTATGTCAGACCTGTTTGGCGCTTCCCCTACTGCCGTTATCACCCGTTTTGGCTCTGCACATGGTCTCGGGATGCGAAGACTGTCCACACCCCCCACATTCATGTCTAAACTTGCATGACCCGTGTGGCCTCGTACACTTTCCCCTGTTAAAGTTCCAGCATACCCCTTTTTTACCTGCATTGCCGTTCGGCTTTGGGTGATGCTCGTTACTTGCTCCTGTCCGAAAGGGCGCCCCGGATTGTTGGCGGGAAAGTTCCCCCCCGCCACCCCCCACCAGTGGCGCCTTCAACATGCCTGATTGTTCCATCTTTTGCCAAGAAATGGAGTCATAACAATCCCACGTCATAGACTGATCGAACTCTTTGGCCTTACGAAAATTATTATCATAACAAAACCACTCATTGCCACTATATGTTTGCGAATATTCCATAATACGCGACTGGTACACAGGTAACTCGGTCAATAAATCGGGTCTCCGTTCCCCCATAATTGACGTGAATATGCTAAATGCTCTACCCCAGTTACCTATCGTCTCATCGACTCTAAAGGCGGCCATTTTTGCGCGCCAAACACTCGGATGCATGAGTTCCTTCTGAACTTTCACATGCTCGATCTCATAATGGTCGGTTAGTAAGGAGAACATGTTTACGTATTTCTCAGCCCATATCCGTTCTTTGACCTCCATCGGGATATGCTGAGCTAATTTCTCCCTTCTCGAGGGTACCGACCCCTTCCCCGCAATCGGCATTAGCTGCTTACCTGGGCTAGACGCTGTAACCGCCGTTGCTGCCGAACTCGTGCCCGCTGCGGGTTGCTCTACTGGGGCCTGCGGGGAAATAAACGGACAAGTAGGTTTCGCGGCCTCACGAGACTGCCGCAGCTGCCTCATTAATTGCTTGGCTTCCTCAGCCGTGTCCCCCGGAGCCACGGAACGCCCGCTGCTATTACCCAGCCATGCCGCCAACTGGGCGGCCAATTCCGGGGGCATGTCCCCTTCATCCACTGGGGTAACCACAACGGGGATCCGCTGACCCTCGGCAGGTGCCGGCGCGGGAATCTCCGCTGGTCTAGGAGGGCTCATCGGGGGAGCCTCCGGAACTGGGACCTCGTCCTCGTTTGACCCGTTCCTGGCCCTCTTCCTTCTGCCGGCCGGGGCCTCCGGCGGGTTGGGTCTTTTCGGCCTTCCCGCACCGTCCCTGGCCGCCATTTTTCTTTTCATCTCTGCCATGTCCTTCACCAACATCCGGAGCATCTGGTCGGTGCTGACCTTCTTCGCGACTCTCTTGCTCGGCATGATTTGCAGCGCTAGAAGAGAAAAAAGAAAATTACAAATTTCAAAATTGGCTCTTCGTTCCGTCTCGAGCTCACGTGCAGCGAGGAGGTGCAGCTTCAGAGCACAGGAACAAGAGGATGCTTTCTTGGCTTGTGGCTCCTTTTATTCTTCTCGGGGCGGGCGTGAACCCGCCCCCTTCCGCCTCCCTGGGCGTGGCGGATGGCTTCGGTGTCTAGGACAACCCACTCTTGGGCGGGAAAAAGCGCGCCCCGGCTACGCCGCTTCGGGCATACCAGCCGAGACGCGCCTCCCGCCAAAAATGGCTTCCCGGGGGGATCGGGGTACTCCACCATACGTTCGGGGGGACCAATTGGTCGCCCCTTTCCATATTAAGACTTCTTGAAAGTTTATGAAGTTGTAGTTTCGAGATTTTTCACCTCAAATTCTTGTGGTCTTCCAATTGTAGTTTAGCTTTTATAACATTGTTCTCATTCACAGAGACAGACAAACTCGTACTTCCTTTTGTGCAGCAGCCCAGGCTCTTCATGGGCTAGACTGAAATACGGTTCCTGTGTGACGTCACATAGAGTTTGTTTCTGGGATCAAGGCAGCCCTTTTTACATTACTAGCCAGCTGACCACCATATATGAAGCTTCTGGCCTTGGACTAGGGCAAAGTGTGATTAAAAAATTTAAATAGCCCTTAATCTAAAGAGAATACAAATTCTCACAAGAAAACCCCTGTCCTAACTAAACTGCAGTGCCTGTCTCGCCTTTACATTCAAGAACTGAGCCCCATAACCATGGCCAAGTTGCACTGCTGCCCCCTAAACATTTCCTAAGTAGCAGAGGCCTCATACATTCTTTGCTAAAGCAATAGCGACACCCAAATACTGACCAAAGCAAAAGTGATCGTTAAAGATAGACCAAACGAGCTAAAATCAGTACAAATGCTAATACACTCACTGCATTAAGCAACAATGAGCACCAAACATTGCCCAAAGTAGAAGTACTCCCCAAAGGCAGATGAAAAATTCTAAAAGCAGTGCAAACCCTTATACTCTCCAACAAGCAACACTAAGCATCAAACATTGCCCATACAGAACTGTTTCCCAAAGACACACTAAGCCAGCTAATGCAGTGCAGATCCAAAATAGTCCATTTAGCAAATCTTAGCATTTGCAAAGCCAATAACTCAAAGTTTCACTAATGCAAGACCTAATGCATTGCAAATGCTTGTTGGTTATAGTTGCAGTAATAACATGTCTAAATGCTCTCAGGACAGTCCCCGCTTGGCTCACAATCACATGCCTGAAGTGAGTGAGCATCGGTTGGTTGACATAGAAGACATTTTCCAGGCATGAACTTCAGAGGCACTGGTGCTTTTATTTTATTTTTTCCCTAATTCTCTGCTACCCCAGATTGTGAGCCCTCTTTTTGCTGATGTCCAGCGATCACTGCATTCATGCCACGTTGAACATTTCTGCTCTTCTCCTTGCACTGCTTGTAGGAAGCGCCAGGATTAAAACAGGCAATTGGAAAGGGGAGACCACTCGGTCACCCCAAATGCATGGTTGGGTGCCCCGATCCCCCGGGAAGCCGTTGCGGGCGGGGGGCGTGTCCCGGCCGGTATGCCCATAGCGGTGTGGTCGGAGCACGCCCCCGCCGCCCAAAAGGGTTGTCCTTAACACCCGCCCGGATGTCCGTGTACCAATGGGCGGGATGGGGTCGCGGCCCGCCTTCCCGCTGCTGGATAAAAAGCGCGGGAATCCAGGAAAGCGTCCTCTTGTTCCTGCGCTCCGAAGGCTGCACCACTCGTCGCTCGTGAGCCCTCAAGGGAACAAGCTGCAGTTTTTGACCCATTCACCAGCCCCTGTTGCAGAAATGTGGAAATAAACAAAGTTCTAAGTTGCAATTTGTTGGTAATAAAACATGTCTTGTGGGAAACGTTGCCGTCATCATATGTCGATGCCGAGAGGATGCATGTAACTGATTTCTTGCTTATAGGCCTTTTTTCCCTTTGTAGAAATGTTAAGAAAGTGAGCAATAAAGAACATTCTGTGCTATAGGACCTTTCCTCCTTCGTAGAGCAATGTTACAGTCATTGGATATATCGAGCTGTACTTTAAGAGTAAGCATAGGTTTTTTCTGCCTAGTAGGTAACTAACTGTCGTATTTATTTAGTCTTCGGTCGGGCGGTAAGGTCATGATCGGTGAGCAGTGATTTCAAGGTCCCTAGGGGGGGCGCCACCCATTATGGATGGGAGCGCCCGGTGGCAGGCGGCCATTGGCCCCTCCCACGGGGGGGCGGCACCCATTACGGATGGGTCGCCCAGGGGGAGACGGCCATAGGCCCCTCCCAGGGGGAGACGGTTATATGCCCCTCCCCAGAATTTCCCGGGGGCCGGATATCCGCTACGGTGGAAGAGAGTCCTGGGAAAGGGGGGGAGTCCATGCTGTCCTTCTTACGGATACCCCGCACAGGAACTCGGACGACCTTAAGATGGCGTCGAGTGAAAGGGGTCCCCACGACAAGGGAAGTTACGGTTGGCTACGAGGGTAAAGTCCTCTGCGCATGCTCCACTCACACGTGAGGGCGGGAATTTGGTGATAGGGACCTGACACCGGTTAAGACCTTGCCGTTGGCCCCTAACGTTAGGATGTACAAATTCATTTGCAATGCATTATGTCATGATGTTAGACTCGGTTAGGAAATCTTTGTAATAGAGATTTGTTAAGGTTAGCCTGAATACCTCTCTTCATCAAATGTAATGGAAGTTGAATTTGTACATGATACATGAAACGTTTTAATTTAAAGTTTTAAATTTTGTTTCATATTTTAATAAATATGGCCGGGGTGGGTCGTGAGGCCCCCCTGCCTTCCAAAAAGTTCAAACTGTGTTTGTCTCCTCTCATGGGGATGGTTGGTGGAAGGGGTGGCGGGCATCCCGGCCCAAATACCCCTGCTTTCAATGCCCCCTTTCTCTGCTGCCGATTGTTGGCGTCCACGTAGAAAGATAAACCACTCCATCCCTGTGCGCTCCCCTTGCCATAGAAAGCTCGTCTTCGAGTTTGCAGTGAAGGAAGCATTTCTGTCTCCAGGGAGCGCAACACCATGAGTGCTAACCTGCTGCCGTCCAGTGCGGGATGTGCACAAGATGATCCCATAGCAGTGAAGGGGGATAAACATTTTTTGGAGGGTAGTGCGGGACGGGAAAGAGGATGACCTAGTTGACGTCTGTGGAGGCATGTTGAGCTTTAGAAGAGTGAATATCTTTGCAACCAAATGAGGGTGAGTTGACAGGTCACACTCTAGCTTTTACTGCAACCACGACAGCTGTGCTGCCTCTCAGAGGACGGGGCATGTTTTGAGGGGAAAAGAGTAACGCCACTGGCTCTTTCCAATGAGCAGACCCCCGAGTTTGCTCAGTTTTCAAAGTTTCATAAAATATTGGTTTTCTTTTTAATCCACTGTCCGTCAACAATGACCTCATAGCTGTCATCCAAATGGTCACGGTACCCTTGGCTGCCCTGTTACTTCTATGCAGATTTGCAGGCCATGCTACTCTTATGGGAAAGAGAGGGCACCCCTGCTGTATGTATCCAGCACATAAGAAAAATGATACCCTTCTGCCCCCGTTGGGCCTGGACTGTCACTGAGCATCGTCGCGTGCCATATCATGTTGCAGCACTCCACTGAGCTTGGAACTTACCTGTGCTCCAGACTAGTTCACCCACGTGCTCCTTCCCAAAATACTCTCTGATCATTTGCACTTTTTCATAGCCTGTTCGAACATCTTAGCCCGAGGAAGAGCAAGGATGTCACCCTAAAGTCCTCTTTTAATAGTCTCTTATCAGCCCAGCTCCTAGAAAAATATTCAGCTGTAGTCTGATGCTGTCCTTGGGTGTGAACATGAAAGAGGCAGGACGTTCTCTGGACAGTCACAGCATCTATTGCCTTGCATTGGGATCCCCATCAGTACCCATA
>NW_028253122.1:0-57850 GCF_964263255.1 Lissotriton vulgaris
GTGACCGCTGGCGTACATGGAACCATCTACACCAGACTACATGTTTAACTTGAACCACCTTCACATGTAGGCGCAAATTACGAATACGGATGTAGGTCCTTCCCTTACACCTGGTTCGACTCAAGCAGTGAAGTGATTTGTGTCACTGCTATAGAAAGTCTGTATCAATCAATATTAAGTCGTTAGGTGGTGTGGACATAAACTGCAAATCTACTTCAATAGGAAACATAAGCATGAAGGAAATAGAAAACATTTAATCCAAGAGCATTGAAAAAGGCACTAGAAGCCTCTGAGGAGCTGTTTCACAATTGTCACAAAGTTTGTCAAACAAATGAATTGCGAATGCGAAGCCAATGTCTTGTGGATCATAGGTTTGCCTTCAGCAAACTCTACACTGAGAAAATATAGGAAATATTGGTCACCCCACAACATTTTGCACACATGGTGAAAAATGTACTACTCAGTGGCTACTTGTCACATTTCAGACCTTTCAGGTTTCAGGTAAATAGAGGTTTACTATCCTTAACCGCACATCTATGTAGATTGAGAATTCAAAATATATGTATGTTCAAGATACAAACATGGGAATTGAGAAGGGCAAATCTTTTGTTACATAAGTAAGCTAGCTAGTATTTTGGCACAACAGATTTCATGATTTTGCTTAGAAATATGTAAAAAACAGAATTTGCCTACATATATTAGTATATACAGAAAATGCAAAAACGAGTATTAATACATTTGGGGCCAGCTGTAGGACCAAGAATTTGTGCATTGCAAATTGCAACTCTTTTGCGAGTCCCAATTGGCAAGGCGCAATTTCCGATGTACAACATTGTATTTCACACTGTTTGCGATTCCCAATGGGGTCACAAGTTGCGAGGCTCATTAATAGTAATGAGCCTCTGACAATTTGCGAGCCCATTGGGAATGACAGCCCCCCCCAGAGATGGTGGGACTGCTTTTTAATAAAGCAGCTTTTTATTTTTTTAATGTAGCCCGTTTTCCTTAAAGGAAAACAGGATGCATTTCAAAAAGAAAAATGAAACCTTCCCGTTTCATTTTTTTAAGGGCAGGCAGTGGTCTCTGGGACTCCTTTCCGTTGGCGAGTGGTTTACCACATACTTGCAGTAGGTGGTCAACTGCAAGTGTTTTGCGGCTGCAAATGCAGTTGCAAAACACTAGTTCATAGCATGTTGATTCGCTACTAGTAAGGAACGCCCCTTCCTAATAGGGAGAATCACAAATGCTATTTTGTAAGTCAGGGACTCGCAAAATAGAATTTGTACATGCTATTACCCTTTTTTTACGGTTCTCCTGTTTGCAGCCACAAAAAAGGATCATACATCTGGCCCTTAAAGCATTATAAATGGGTAGGTTCAATTAAAATCCAGCAAGTACAATAGGTATTACAATGATTCCATCATGCACAAGCTCTGGTTCCTTGGAAACTGACAATCACTGAGGTGGCATGAAGAAGTCATGACAGCACATGGCTGAGTTTGTTGCAAGAGTGTCTATGGAGGTCTGCAACTGTCTTGCATGGACTCTTACGGGCAGATGTTCGACCGTTTTTGTGGTCGCAAATGGGAAGTATGCCCGTTTACAACCGCAAAAACGGCGTAGCAACTCACAAAATATGGTTTGCGACTCGCAATTCGGAAGGGGCGTGACAAGGGCATCCCTTCCTAATAGCGAGTGCAAATGGCCTGTACCATTATTTTGCTACCGCATTTGCGGTTGCACAACACTTGTAGTTTATCACCCTTTTCGAAAATGGTGGTAAAACATTCGCAAACGGGAATGGGTCCGCAGGTGACTACTTCCTGCCTTTAAAAAATGAAACTGAAGTTTCATTTTTCTTTTTGAAATGCATCCCGTTTTCCTTCAAGGAAAATGGGATGCATCTAAAAAAAACTGCTTTATTGAAAAAGCAGTCACAGACATGGTGGTCTGCAGACCCCAGCAGGTCACCTGAGTGCAGGCTATTACCATTGGGGTCGCAAATTGCACTTGTGAAGGACTGGGTTATTTAAGACCCAGCGGTGCCAGGGGACAACACCTGAAACCTTCGTGGGTAACCTGCTCCGGCGTACAAATGACAGAGACACGGGACACTTCCTTCGGCGTCAAAGATTCGAGCTTTATTTACTGCAGGGAACACAGAAATCACGGCAAGTACAACGCGTGCTACTTGTGGAGACTGCTTCAAATTGGTTCTGTGGATTGCTCCTTTTATACAAATTTCTTCCATAGGGTTACATGACACACAAAGGTTTATGGCTTGGTTCCCATAGTTATCCCCCAGAGGGGTCGTTTTGGTCTCTTTGATACATTCAAGGTCCGAAACATAAGTGCGGAAACATTTGGTGGTTCCCAACTGTATAAACCCATCTTCCCACCATTAGTGCATTCCAATCAGCAGTAAAACAGATCGAAGAAGGAACAAGGACAGGTGCGGAGGAAGATGGAGACAGTGGGGAATTGGAAAGGGTGCATAAGAGGAGGTGTCGGGGAAACACGAGCTACAGGCATCCAAGGGATGTGCCTAATGAGATGCACGGCTGAGACAATAAACCGGCATGGCAAGATGAGCCTCGAGCGGGGCCATTTGCCTTACAGTATCATCCCCGTCGTCATAAAGACAATTTCAAAGGACATGTGTCTTCCGTAGATATCTTGGGAATCCCAGGGTCGTGAAGCGGACAGCGTCCGTTCGCTGGCTACTTGAGGGCAAGAGACAAAATGGATGCCATATCTAAGATGGAACCCGTGGGTACAGATAGAATAACCCACGTAACAGACAAACGGTTTAGGTTAGCACAGCGAAACTGCATACACCCACTAAACTCGTCATTTGCGGTTCATAGATACCAGACTCGACCATATTCGTGCGAGTCGAAAACATCACTTACAATTGTCATGGAACCTCAGACGCTCCTTTTGCCCTCATGTAGGCAAGCACTAGTCGGAATCATACTCGATATTCATCAGACCATCTAGATGTTGCTGTAACATAGCTCTGTCCAATCGAGCTTCTTTGGTAACAGGCGGCTGTCTTATACACGTTGTAGCACAGAGGCCACATAAGGCAGGACCACACTGCACGCAAAGGCAACACGTGAACAGGAATGCCACAACAACTCCAATAATCATCAGAATCTTCCAACCCCAAGCCGACATCAGGCCCCAAAACCACCCAAGTAGCGTCCAATTCCCTACGTCCACGTGTATGGACTCAGAGATTTTATGCAACTTTGAGATGGCTTGATAAACAGTCGGAGCGTTATCAGGAATGAAAATACAGCAGCTCGAATGGATCACCTTGCATACCCCACCTCGATCTGCAAAGATCACGTCTAAAACCATACGGTTTTGTAACGTCATAAGTCTATCCGCCTGAAGTTCTGTGGTGATATTACCAAGGGCACTAGCAGTAATATTAGCTGTCGATTCTACCACTCGAGTCAACTGTCTCAGGTTCCTACTATTAACCATAGGCCCCCAAAACGGGAGGAAACCCTTGAAAAAGTCTCCTGCCTCTTGACCGGCAGTATCCTCTTCGCTAATTACGCCTCTCACAACTCTAGTCTTGTGATAGTCTGCATCTACAGTGAACGTCGGAGGCAACAAATTTGCGATAAAACATGAGCCCACAAAGTCGAAGGGCAACCATGCATACGCACGATCATGGCAGATAAAGTATGTACCCTTGGCAGCCAGAAACACAGGGGACGAGACCATCGGCAATATGTAATTTTCAGTGCAAGCACTCTCTCCAAGTCGGGCTTTCGATCTTCGGCCACGACCTATTAGACAAAAATTACCAATGTGGGGTACGACCCATATCGGAGGCGAGCTTTTAAGCTGTTTTTCACTAGTGAACACACTGTACTCGCCTCTACTCAGGACCCTATAGGCTTGTACCTCTTCTTGGGGAATAAGCGAGGGTTCATAGATATCTCTATCTAAATCCTCTATCGCTATAGACAAAGGCTTTTGATACGAGCCAGGGCCAGAGTAGGGGGATCGTGGCTCTCGATTGGGGTGGGAACCTAGTGCGCTTCGAAACATTGTTTGAAATGCTCGAGCGGAACCCTGGGAACTATACGGTAAAACCAAATATGGAATTCCCTTATCTGTGGTATGTGGCATCAACCCACACACCCAACAATTAGTAGTGTTAACCACTAACTGGTGCTGGTGAAGGAGCTGAATAAAGGAATTATTGCGAAATTCTGCACGTCTAGCCTGCTCGTGTTCGGGTAAGATATGAAAAGAATGAGGAGATGCAGTAGAGGTGAATTTAGAGTCAGAAGTAGGAGTAGGTGTAGGTATGGCAGAAGGTAAGAAGTACGACATCATATAGTACACTCCACCCGCCAATAATGCAGAAACAATCAAAAGCAATACAAATATCTGAAACATAAAACATTTCGTACGGCTAAGTTGCTGTAGCTCAAATCTTTGTGCCTGTGCTCTTTCCACGTCCACCAGCTTTGAAAACGCCATCCCCTATGACCGTCCGCAACGTTTCTTGACGCACTTCGTTCTGTGTAGCAATAGTCAATCCCTAGGAGTTCCCAGGAACCGACGGTCTTTAACCTAGCGTCAAGACCTACTAACCAGAAAGAAGTACGCGCGCGGCCCTACGGCCTTTATTTATGCAATGTCTCTCAGCTGTGGAAGCAAAAATACATAGGAAAAGAACCTTCAATATGTACAAGAATAATTGCAATGATACAGGTGTTCAGACTGATCGTGGAAAACGGGATAATGCAATTGCCAAGGGGCAAAACAACACTTTATTTGTCCTTAGTACTGGATCGCAAAAAGTATCGAGTTTTCCCAGGACGTGTCTGTTCATCGAACAAAGGATCCGTTGAAGAAACAGAGTTCTGTTGATCAGTCGAATGTTCTGGTCTCGAATCTTTTGATGACAAATGTTCAACAGTATCTTTCTGCTGCACTGGGGATTCTCCGACAGGTTGTGCGTCGCTGAAAGGAACAAACGCCGGCAATCCTTCGGACTCAGTTGAAGCAATGCCCTTCCTTACCCACGAGTCTGCCAGTAACGGAATAGGAACTTTCTTCGTATGGGTGGCATGCACCCAATTTTTCCGGCCCTCTAAACGAACGGCAGTTCCCGTGGCAAGGAGGACCTGGTAGGGTCCGGTGAACCTGGGCTCCAAGTTCTTCTTCCGAGAAAAATTTCTGGTGACCACCCAGTCTCCGGGCTGGAGCTGGTGGCCTGGACCCTCCGTCTGCATCGGCAATGCTTCGTAAACCTGTTGGTGAATTAACCTCAGTTTAGCAGTCAGATCATGAAGATAGTCAATCAACATTGGGTACTCGAGATCACGGAACACACCTGGTCTAGGGACCCCCCACACATTCGCAGGACGACCGAACACTATTTCATAGGGACTAAGCCCTACTCGGGAGTGTACAGTTGCCCTTGTTGACAGTAAGGCTAAGGGTAAAGCGTCAGGCCACGAAAGACCAGTCGTAGCCTGAATCTTTGCTAGTTTTAGTTTAAGGGTGCCGTTATACCCTTCAACCAAACCAGCTGACTGGGAATGATTGGCGCTGTGGAATTTTTGATTAATTCCAAGGCCTTTACACACACTCTTCATCACGCTCCCCACAAACTCACTTCCGTTATCAGACCACACAACCCGAGGCATTCCGTACCGAGGAAAATATTCCTTCAGTAGGATTTTTGCCGTTGACAAAGCAGTGTTGTCCTTGAGAGGATAGGCTTCAATCCATCGGGAGAACGCGCAAACCACAACTAAAACGTATTTCAGGTTATTGCATTGCTCCATATGGATGAAGTCTAATTGAATCACCTCAAAGGGTTACGAAGGGGGAGCAAAACTACCAGGAGGAGTTGGGGTTCCCTTACCAGGATTGTACAACATACATACCATACAATTCTTAACCAATCGTTCAGCACATTTCGTGATACCATCATTCTTCCACACAGGGGACAGCAACTTACAAATACCTTTCACGCTAATATGTGCTAACCCATGTGCCATTGTCACAATAGCCAGCACATACGCATCTGGCAACATCCATCTCTTATGTTCCGACAAGTCTACCCAACAACCATTCGCATCCAACTTTCCCGTACTTTCATTCCACTTCTTCTTTTCAGTCTCGGTGGCCTCATTTTGTATCGCCTTCACACTCTCGATAGTGTCCTCACACATACTAGTCTCCGCAGGCCACCTAACCGAACTTGTTACATACATCCGAGTGCTAAGGTTCCGGGCAGTCTCCTTAGCAGTCTCATCCGCAAACGCATTACCACGTCCAACATCATCCGTCACCTTACGATGTGCACTACATTTAACAATCGCTACCTGCTTAGGCAACGTGAGTGCATCCAAAAGATCATTCACAAGCTGGCCATGCTGAATCTTCGTACGATGCGACGTCATAAAACCTCTCTCTCTCCACAACCGTCCAAAGCTATGCGCAACACCAAATGCATACTGACTGTCAGTATACACATTCACACGTTTATCTTTCGCTAACACACACGCTCTAGTTAAGGCAATCAGCTCTGCAGCCTGGGCAGAATTCTGATTCAATCTTGCAGCTTCCACAACAGTACTCAAGGTTACAACAGCATACGCAGTGGTCACATCACCATTCGGCAATTTAAAACACGAGCCATCTACATACAACGTTTCATCTGGATCTTCTAAAGGAGTGTTTTTAAGGTCCACTCGACCTTTTGTTTCCTCTTCTGTTCGCAAATAGCAGTCATGGGCTGCTATTTCATCTGACTCTGTACTAATGGGTAACAAAGTTGCCGGATTCAGAACATTGCAACGTTTTATCTGAATATGACTTGCCAGCAGCGTCAACTCGTATCCAGACAACCTCGCACTTGTCAAGTGCTGAGTTTTCGTACGATTCAAAAGAGTATCGACTGCATGCGGGACCATCACCGTAAGCATATTATCCATGACCAATCCTGCTGATTGTCGGATGGACACCGCAGCTGCCGCTGTTGCTCTCAGGCAACTCGGCAATGCTCTAGCTACCGGGTCCAAGGTCGAGGAAAAATATGCACGTGGACGTTGCTTACCACCAAAAGGTTGCGTTAAGACACTCAAAGCACAACCTTCCCTCTCGTGAACATATAATGTGAACGGCTTACTATAGTCAGGAGTACCTAACACAGGAGCCGAACACAATGAATCACGTTATTCAGAAAAACTCTTCTGACATTCCTCCGTCCATGGTAAAGGAGTTGAAACATCCTTGCACGTAAGAGCCACCAATGGTTTCGCTAGCAATAAAAAATTCGGGATCCACTGTCTGCAGTACGACGTGATACCTAGAAAGGCACGTACATCTCTTTGTGTTGTTGGCACAGTCATTCGCGCAATTGCTGCAATTCTCTCTGGGGTCAACCGCCTTCCCTCCTTTGACAATAAGTGACCTAGATAGGTTACTTCTTGACAACAATATTGGAGTTTAGAAGGTGACACCTTGTGATGTAAGTCACAGAGATGTTGCAGCAACGACACCGTAGCAATTTTGCAAATGTCCTGAGTATCCGCAGCTACCAATAAGTCATCGACATATTGGATTAAGGCCGCACCAGCCGGCAACGTAAACGCATCCAGTTGACCCTTCAAGGCTTGACTGTAAATCGATGGACTCTCACAGTAGCCTTGAGGAGCGCGTTTAAACCGGAAGCTGCGTCCACCAAGAGAGAAACCGAAAAGGTCTCTGCTCTCTTCAGCAATCGGAATACTGAAGAACGCATTCTTCAGATCGATCACCGAAAACCAAGACGCAGATGCTGGAATCAGAGTCAGTAGTGCCGTGATGTCAGGCACAACGGGGAACTGAGGAATCACAATTTTATTTACCTCCCGTAAATCAATAACAAAACGATAAACAGGTGGTTTCGAAGGATCAGTACGTTTTAAAATAGGCAGTACAGGGCTGTTGCACACGTTTCCCCGAGTCTCTTCAATAACGTCTTTGTCGATCAAATCATAGATGATCGCTAACAGTGCTCGTTCACCATCAAGAGAGATACGGTACTGGGGAATACGTGGCAATCGCACATTAGATTTCAACTGAACAACATAAGGGGAGATGTCAAGCAGGCCCACATCATTGGGACCTGTTGCCCATAAAGATGCAGGAAGAGAACTCAATTCCGGTGGAAGCTTATCGAGGGACAAGTACATGGGAGAGACAACCCTCTCTCCTAACGTAAGCCTTACACCCGCAGGAGAACAATACAGAGTTGCATACAGACGTTTTAGCAAATCCAGACCCAAGAGATTTTCACCACAACCAGTAGTCAAAATCAACGGAGCTTCAAGCTCACGTGGCCCAATTGTAAGAGGCAAAGGGCGTGAAACTGGATTGCTAACGGGGGCGCCAGAGAATCCAACGGAAACATTTGTTAAGCCAGACAAAGGTGCGCCAGGGAGTTTCGAATGCATAATGGAACTTTTCGCTGCACCAGTGTCCAACAGAAAAGGCTCAACGACGCCCGATGTAGCAACTGCGACGTAAGGCCCTCTCTGATCAACCGGAACTGATACCACTCCCTCTCCTTGTCTATGGCTGTCCTAGTAATTACTGTCGTCAGTTCCCTGATCGACGTAATAATCGTCTACATTGTACTGCGCAGATCGTCCTTGCGATGATCCACGTTGATCAAAACAGTTATTAGAATTTGATTGGTTATCTGATCGATCGTTTTGAGCACCACGACCTCTACCACGTGATGTCTGCTGAGAACCACCACGACCTCCTCTAGATGAGTTACCACTATTACGATCGTTCAAAACAGGACAGTTGAATTTTATATGACCCTCCTGTCTACAATAGGCACACTGATTGTACCCTAACGAGGATCTTTGAGATGGGGAGTCATTTCTAGATTGTGATCGATTAGATTGCGACTGCGATCTATTTTGCTGTGAAGTATTTTGATTCGAACGCGGAGGATACGCTTGCTGTAACAATACTTTAGTTTTAAGTTCTATCGTCTTTTTGTCAGCGCTGTCGTTCTCCTCTTTCTCTCTATTCTCATAATACTGTGCTGTAGCCAATATTTGAGCCGAGGTAGAAACGGCCCACGCACTTTCAGAGTTTTTCAACTTACTGCCCAAATCAGGCAATAAGTTAGAGACAAATTTATCCACGAACAACCGTTGACCACCCTCAGTGCCCATATCCTGCCCACAATGATCGATGAATGCCTCCTCAAATCTCGTAAAGAAGTCGGAGACACTCTCGTCCTTTTTCTGCTTACAAGCTGACAATTTGACCCAATTCACCCTCATAGCTGGCATAAGAGTTTTCATTAGTGTAATTATTCTCTGAGGGAGAGCGGTAATCAACTGTTCGGGTTTAGCACCACCAGTCTGCAACCCATCCGCCGCTATAATGGCCGCCCAATCACCGCCCAATGCGTTAGGATGGTTTTCCTGACGAATCTTAGCCCAGACCGGTTGCGGTTCTACATTGCCAAACAGCATATCAATATCGGCAAGATTCATTATCGTAGCATCTACGAGCTGCGATAACTCTTTATAATACCCTGCAGGATTTTTGCGAGGGTCAGGCAAAGATTGCTTCACCTGCAACCCTTCTGATCGTTTCCATGGGAGATGTATCCATACTCTCTGGAAATAGGGTAGAACAATGGGGTTAGCATTAGGATCGCCTGGCATCCACACTGGTGGAACTTCCCGCATGGGAAACTGACCAGACGCATCTAACTGCCTCTCAACGTCCTCAACAAACAAGGCTTGAGGTATAGGAGTGGGACGGAAGGATAACAACCGCTCAACAGCACGTCGAACGTTGGTATCCACTATCAGTCCATTCGAGAACTGAAGTTGTAGATCAGACAAAGCGGTCAACACCTCGTCAGGTGCATCAGCCGATATCTGATCGCGCAAAACCTTGCACATTTCTTCGAAAACAAATCTTTGTGTCGGTACATTGAATTGACAGAACGTGTCAAGTACAATACGCGGAGGATTTCTAAGAGGATGCGTCATCCAACCCATCGCCATGTTATATAGCGAAGCGCGTTCCCTACCACCGGGAAGCTGACTACGTCTCTGAGGACCATCTGAACCGGCGGACCCAAGAACAGGTCCAAGAGAATGAAAGAAGTTAGCCGCAACAGGAGAAGTGCGACTACGAGTAGCTGAAGAAGTATAGCACAAGGGACTAACAAGAGAAGGAGTAGAAACAGAAGCAACAACAGGAGTTAGTAAGGCAGGAACAGTAGCGGGAGCAGGAGTATGCGGAAGTGGAGGAGCAGTGGGAATAGCAGTAGGCAAAGGAGCAGGAACAGTCGGAAGAACGGGTGCAGGTTGAGGAACAGGCTGAAGAACAGGTGGAGGAACAGGTACAGGGGGAACCACTGGAGCAGCGGTACCCTGCACATACGGAGGTGGCGACTTCAGAAGATAAGACATTAGAGATTCCTCAACTGGTTCTTCCTTCTTATCCGACTCCGTAGGCAAAGCAGGATAGCATTTATCTATGGACATACGCTGTAGCCTATCAAACACTTCCTTTTCCTTATCCTCCTTATCACGCTGAAACTGCTCTGCTTTCTTCACAATGGTAGCAACACCATCTCTCTGATTACGTTTAGTCTGTCTGATCTCCTTCTGTCAGGCTTCTTTACGCCACAACCGAAAGGCATCAAACATGGCCGGCCTTGACTTTTTCGCAAATAATTTAGCCTCTAGATTATCTAAGATTGGAGTCTCAAAGCTACCTTGAGGTGGCCAACTAAGGACACCATCCTTCTTAGTATACCGAATCCAGTAATCATTAAAAGTAATCGGGCCTAGCCCATGCTTACTGTAGAGCTCATAAGTGGGAGTTCCAACCGGAGGTATCGGACACGAGTCCTCCAGTCGGGAATCCGTACCACAACGTCTGAAACAACTAAACAAAGTACAGCGACCAGGCATCTTGCACACTAGCCGTGTTTCACAAACTTCAAGGGTTACGGGATTTACCAAGTCCCAGCAAAGAGCAAAAACCCTCGGTTTTTGGCGTCTGCAGTCGTCAAATATCACAACAAAGTACCAAGAACCACAAATGCAATGGAACCATGCAACAACTAAGTAACCACAACCAAGAACTCTGGGAGCGACCCACAAATACTTAACTCAAAGATCGATGGCGTCACCAGGAAGGCCCGTCAATCGTCTCGCTATACCAAGGTCTACGCCAGGCGCCAAAACAGGTCTACAGTCAGGGCAGCAGTCCGTCGCAGCCGTCAGGAGGCGGGAATCTTCGCGGGAAAAGTCTTTGGGCCACTTATTTCGACAACAGGATCGATGAAGCGGAGTGCACCTTCCCTGGAGATTTCACACGAAGTTCCTCACGATCGTCGGGCTTGGGCCGGTACCACTGATGCAGCCCCACGTTGGGCGCCAACTGAAGGACTGGGTTATTTAAGACCCAGCGGTGCCAGGGGACAACACCTGAAACCTTCGTGGGTAACCTGCTCCGGCGTACAAATGACAGAGACACGGGACACTTCCTTCGGCGTCAAAGATTCGAGCTTTATTTACTGCAGGGAACACAGAAATCACGGCAAGTACAACGCGTGCTACTTGTGGAGACTGCTTCAAATTGGTTCTGTGGATCGCTCCTTTTATACAAATTTCTTCCATAGGGTTACATGACACACAAAGGTTTATGGCTTGGTTCCCATAGTTATCCCCCAGAGGGGTCGTTTTGGTCTCTTTGATACATTCAAGGTCCAAAACATAAGTGCGGAAACATTTGGTGGTTCCCAACTGTATAAACCCATCTTCCCACCATTAGTGCATTCCAATCAGCAGTAAAACAGATCGAAGAAGGAACAAGGACAGGTGCGGAGGAAGATGGAGACAGTGGGGAATTGGAAAGGGTGCATAAGAGGAGGTGTCGGGGAAACACGAGCTACAGGCATCAAAGGGACGTGCCTAATGAGATGCACGGCTGAGACAATAAACCGGCATGGCAAGATGAGCCTCGAGCGGGGCCATTTGCCTTACAGTATCATCCCCCTCGTCATAAAGACAATTTCAAAGGACATGTGTCTTCCGTAGATATCTTGGGAATCCCAGGGTCGCGAAGCGGACAGCGTCCGTTCGCTGGCTACTTGAGGGCAAGAGACAAAATGGATGCCATATCTAAGATGGAACCCGTGGGTACAGATAGAATAACCCACGTAACAGACGAACGGTTTAGGTTAGCACAGCGAAACTGCATACACCCACTAAACTCGTCATTTGCGGTTCATAGATACCAGACTCGACCATATTCGTGCGAGTCGAAAACATCAGTTACAATTGTCACGGAACGTCAGACGCTCCTTTTGCCCTCATGTAGGCAAGCACTAGTCGGAATCATACTCGATATTCATCAGACCATCTAGATGTTGCTGTAACATAGCTCTGTCCAATCGAGCTTCTTTGGTAACAGGCGGCTGTCTTATACACGTTGTAGCACAGAGGCCACATAAGGCAGGACCACACTGCACGCAAAGGCAACACGTGAACAGGAATGCCACAACAACTCCGATAATCATCAGAATCTTCCAACCCCAAGCCGACATCAGGCCCCAAAACCACCCAAGTAGCGTCCAATCCCCTACGTCCACGTGTATGGACTCAGAGATTTTATGCAACTTTGAGATGGCTTGATAAACAGTCGGAGCGTTATCAGGAATGAAAATACAGCAGCTCGAATGGATCACCTTGCATACCCCACCTCGATCTGCTAATATCACGTCTAAAACCATACGGTTTTGTAACGTCATAAGTCTATCCGCCTGAAGTTCTGTGGTGATATTACCAAGGGCACTAGCAGTAATATTAGCTGTCGATTCTACCACTCGAGTCAACTGTCTCAGGTTCCTACTATTAACCATAGGCCCCCAAAACGGGAGGAAACCCTTGAAAAAGTCTCCTGCCTCTTGACCGGCAGTATCCTCTTCGCTAATTACGCCTCTCACAACTCTAGTCTTGTGATAGTCTGCATCTACAGTGAACGTCGGAGGCAACAAATTTGCGATAAAACATGAGCCCACAAAGTCGAAGGGCAACCATGCATACGCACGATCATGGCAGATAAAGTATGTACCCTTGGCAGCCAGAAACACAGGGGACGAGACCATCGGCAATATGTAATTTTCAGTGCAAGCACTCTCTCCAAGTCGGGCTTTCGATCTTCGGCCACGACCTATTAGACCAAAATTACCAATGTGGGGTACGACCCATATCGGAGGCGAGCTTTTAAGCTGTTTTTCACTAGTGAACACACTGTACTCGCCTCTACTCAGGACCCTATAGGCTTGTACCTCTTCTTCGGGAATAAGCGAGGGTTCATAGATATCTCTATCTAAATCCTCTATCGCTATAGACAAAGGCTTTTGATATGAGCCAGGGCCAGAGTAGGGGGATCGTGGCTCTCGATTGGGGTGGGAACCTAGTGCGCTTCGAAACATTGTTTGAAATGCTCGAGCGGAACCCTGGGAACTATACGGTAAAACCAAATATGGAATTCCCTTATCTGTGGTATGTGGCATCAACCCACACACCCAACAATTAGTAGTGTTAACCACTAACTGGTGCTGGTGAAGGAGCTGAATAAAGGAATTATTGCGAAATTCTGCACGTCTAGCCTGCTCGTGTTCGGGTAAGATATGAAAAGAATGAGGAGATGCAGTAGAGGTGAATTTAGAGTCAGAAGTAGGAGTAGGTGTAGGTATGGCAGAAGGTAAGAAGTACGACATCATATAGTACACCCCACCCGCCAATAATGCAGAAACAATCAAAAGCAATACAAATATCTGAAACATAAAACATTTCGTACGGCTAAGTTGCTGTAGCTCAAATCTTTGTGCCTGTGCTCTTTCCACGTCCACCAGCTTTGAAAACGCCATCCCCTATGACCGTCCGCAACGTTTCTTGACGCACTTCGTTCTGTGTAGCAATAGTCAATCCCTAGGAGTTCCCAGGAACCGACGGTCTTTAACCTAGCGTCAAGACCTACTAACCAGAAAGAAGTACGCGCGCGGCCCTACGGCCTTTATTTATGCAATGTCTCTCAGCTGTGGAAGCAAAAATACATAGGAAAAGAACCTTCAATATGTACAAGAATAATTGCAATGATACAGGTGTTCAGACTGATCGTGGAAAACGGGATAATGCAATTGCCAAGGGGCAAAACAACACTTTATTTGTCCTTAGTACTGGATCGCAAAAAGTATCGAGTTTTCCCAGGACGTGTCTGTTCATCGAACAAAGGATCCGTTGAAGAAACAGAGTTCTGTTGATCAGTCGAATGTTCTGGTCTCGAATCTTTTGATGACAAATGTTCAACAGTATCTTTCTGCTGCACTGGGGATTCTCCGATAGGTTGTGCGTCGCTGAAAGGAACAAACGCCGGCAATCCTTCGGACTCAGTTGAAGCAATGCCCTTCCTTACCCACGAGTCTGCCGGTAACGGAATAGGAACTTTCTTCGTATGGGTGGCATGCACCCAATTTTTCCGGCCCTCTAAACGAACGGCAGTTCTCGTGGCAAGGAGGACCTGGTAGGGTCCGGTGAACCTGGGCTCCAAGTTCTTCTTCCGAGAAAAATTTCTGGTGACCACCCAGTCTCCGGGCTGGAGCTGGTGGCCTGGACCCTCCGTCTGCGTCGGCAATGCTTCGTAAACCTGTTGGTGAATTAACCTCAGTTTAGCAGTCAGATCATGAAGATAGTCAATCAACATTGGGTACTCGAGATCACGGAACACACCTGGTCTAGGGACCCCCCACACATTCGCAGGACGACCGAACACTATTTCATAGGGACTAAGCCCTACTCGGGAGTGTACAGTTGCCCTTGTTGACAGTAAGGCTAAGGGTAAAGCGTCAGGCCACGAAAGACCAGTCGTAGCCTGAATCTTTGCTAGTTTTAGTTTAAGGGTGCCGTTATACCCTTCAACCAAACCAGCTGACTGGGGATGATTGGCGCTGTGGAATTTTTGATTAATTCCAAGGCCTTTACACACACTCTTCATCACGCTCCCCACAAACTCACTTCCGTTATCAGACCACACAACCCGAGGCATTCCGTACCGAGGAAAATATTCCTTCAGTAGGATTTTTGCCGTTGACAAAGCAGTGTTGTCCTTGAGAGGATAGGCTTCAATCCATCGGGAGAACGCGCAAACCACAACTAAAACGTATTTCAGGTTATTGCATCGCTCCATATGGATGAAGTCTAATTGAATCACCTCAAAGGGACACGAAGGGGGAGCAAAACTACCAGGAGGAGTTGGGGTTCCCTTACCAGGATTGTACAACATACATACCATACAATTCTTAACCAATCGTTCAGCACATTTCGTGATACCATCATTCTTCCACACAGGGGACAGCAACTTACAAATACCTTTCACGCTAATATGTGCTAACCCATGTGCCATTGTCACAATAGCCAGCACATACGCATCTGGCAACATCCATCTCTTATGTTCCGACAAGTCTACCCAACAACCATTCGCATCCAACTTTCCCGTACTTTCATTCCACTTCTTCTTTTCAGTCTCGGTGGCCTCATTTTGTATCGCCTTCACACTCTCGATAGTGTCCTCACACATACTAGTCTCCGCAGGCCACCTAACCGAACTTGTTACATACATCCGAGTGCTAAGGTTCCGGGCAGTCTCCTTAGCAGTCTCATCCGCAAACGCATTACCACGTCCAACATCATCCGTCACCTTACGATGTGCACTACATTTAACAATCGCTACCTGCTTAGGCAACGTGAGTGCATCCAAAAGATCATTCACAAGCTGGCCATGCTGAATCTTCGTACGATGCGACGTCATAAAACCTCTCTCTCTCCACAACCGTCCAAAGCTATGCGCAACACCAAATGCATACTGACTGTCAGTATACACATTCACACGTTTATCTTTCGCTAACACACACGCTCTAGTTAAGGCAATCAGCTCTGCAGCCTGGGCAGAATTCTGATTCAATCTTGCAGCTTCCACAACAGTACTCAAGGTTACAACAGCATACGCAGTGGTCACATCACCATTCGGCAATTTAAAACACGAGCCATCTACATACAACGTTCCATCTGGATCTTCTAAAGGAGTGTTTTTAAGGTCCACTCGACCTTTTGTTTCCTCTTCTGTTCGCAAATAGCAGTCATGGGCTGCTATTTCATCTGACTCTGTACTAATGGGTAACAAAGTTGCCGGATTCAGAACATTGCAACGTTTTATCTGAATATGACTTGCCAGCAGCGTCAACTCGTATCCAGACAACCTCGCACTTGTCAAGTGCTGAGTTTTCGTACGATTCAAAAGAGTATCGACTGCATGCGGGACCATCACCGTAAGCATATTATCCATGGCCAATCCTGCTGATTGTCGGATGGACACCGCAGCTGCCGCTGTTGCTCTCAGGCAACTCGGCAATGCTCTAGCTACCGGGTCCAAGGTTGAGGAAAAATATGCACATGGACGTTGCTTACCACCAAAAGGTTGCGTTAAGACACTCAAAGCACAACCTTCCCTCTCGTGAACATATAATGTGAACGGCTTACTATAGTCAGGAGTACCTAACACAGGAGCCGAACACAATGAATCACGTAATTCAGAAAAACTCTTCTGACATTCCTCCGTCCATGGTAAAGGAGTTGAAACATCCTTGCACGTAAGAGCCACCAATGGTTTCGCTAGCAATGAAAAATTCGGGATCCACTGTCTGCAGTACGACGTGATACCTAGAAAGGCACGTACATCTCTTTGTGTTGTTGGCACAGTCATTCGCGCAATTGCTGCAATTCTCTCTGGGGTCAACCGCCTTCCCTCCTTTGACAATAAGTGACCTAGATAGGTTACTTCTTGACAACAATATTGGAGTTTAGAAGGTGACACCTTGTGATGTAAGTCACAGAGATGTTGCAGCAACGACACAGTAGCAACTTTGCAAATGTCCTGAGTATCCGCAGCTACCAATAAGTCATCGACATATTGGATTAAGGCCGCACCAGCCGGCAACGTAAACGCATCCAGTTGACCCTTCAAGGCTTGACTGTAAATCGATGGACTCTCACAGTAGCCTTGAGGAGCGCGTTTAAACCGTAAGCTGCGTCCATCAAGAGAGAAACCGAAAAGGTCTCTGCTCTCTTCAGCAATCGGAATACTGAAGAACGCATTCTTCAGATCGATCACCGAAAACCAAGACGCAGATGCTGGAATCAGAGTCAGTAGTGCCGTGATGTCAGGCACAACGGGGAACTGAGGAATCACAATTTTATTTACCTCCCGTAAATCGATAACAAAACGATAAACAGGTGGTTTCGAAGGATCAGTACTTTTTAAAATAGGCAGTACAGGGCTGTTGCACACGTTTCCCCGAGTCTCTTCAATAACGTCTTTGTCGATCAAATCATAGATGATCGCTAACAGTGCTCGTTCACCATCAAGAGAGATACGGTACTGGGGAATACGTGGCAATCGCACATTAGATTTCAACTGAACAACATAAGGGGAGATGTCAAGCAGGCCCACATCATTGGGACCTGTTGCCCATAAAGATGCAGGAAGAGAACTCAATTCCGGTGGAAGCTTATCGAGGGACAAGTACATGGGAGAGACAACCCTCTCTCCTAACGTAAGCCTTACACCCGCAGGAGAACAATACAGAGTTGCATACAGACGTTTTAGCAAATCCAGACCCAAGAGATTTTCACCACAACCAGTAGTCAAAATCAACGGAGCTTCAAGCTCACGTGGCCCAATTGTAAGAGGCAAAGGGCGTGAAACTGGATTGCTAACGGGGGCGCCAGAGAATCCAACGGAAACATTTGTTAAGCCAGACAAAGGTGCGCCAGGGAGTTTCGAATGCATAATGGAACTTTTCGCTGCACCAGTGTCCAACAGAAAAGGCTCAACGACGCCCGATGTAGCAACTGCGACGTAAGGCCCTCTCTGATCAACCGGAACTGATACCACTCCCTCTCCTTGTCTATGGCTGTCCTAGTAATTACTGTCGTCAGTTCCCTGATCGACGTAATAATCGTCTACATTGTACTGTGCAGATCGTCCTTGCGATGATCCACGTTGATCAAAACAGTTATTAGAATTTGATTGGTTATCTGATCGATCGTTTTGAGCACCACGACCTCTACCACGTGATGTCTGCTGAGAACCACCACGACCTCCTCTAGATGAGTTACCACTATTACGATCGTTCAAAACAGGACAGTTGAATTTTATATGACCCTCCTGTCTACAATAGGCACACTGATTGTACCCTAACGAGGATCTTTGAGATGGGGAGTCATTTCTAGATTGTGATCGATTAGATTGCGACTGCGATCTATTTTGCTGTGAAGTATTTTGATTCGAACACGGAGGATACGCTTGCTGTAACAATACTTTAGTTTTAAGTTCTTTCGTCTTTTTGTCAGCGCGGTCGTTCTCCTCTTTCTCTCTATTCTCATAATACTGTGCTGTAGCCAATATTTGAGCCGAGGTAGAAACGGCCCACGCACTTTCAGAGTTTTTCAACTTACTGCCCAAATCAGGCAATAAGTTAGAGACAAATTTATCCACGAACAACCGTTGACCACCCTCAGTGCCCATATCCTGCCCACTATGATCGATGAATGCCTCCTCAAATCTCGTAAAGAAGTCGGAGACACTCTCGTCCTTTTTCTGCTTACAAGCTGACAATTTGTCCCAATTCACCCTCATAGCTGGCATAAGAGTTTTCATTAGTGTAATTATTCTCTGAGGGAGAGCGGTAATCAACTGTTCGGGTTTAGCACCACCAGTCTGCAACCCATCCGCCGCTATAATGGCCGCCCAATCACCGCCCAATTCGTTAGGATGGTTTTCCTGACGAATCTTAGCCCAGACCGGTTGCGGTACTACATTGCCAAACAGCATATCAATATCGGCAAGATTCATTATCGTAGCATCTACGAGCTGCGATAACTCTTTATAATACCCTGCAGGATTTTTGCGAGGGTCAGGCAAAGATTGCTTCACCTGCAACCCTTCTGATCGTTTCCATGGGAGATGTATCCATACTCTCTGGAAATAGGGTAGAACAATGGGGTTAGCATTAGGATCGCCTGGCATCCACACTGGTGGAACTTCCCGCATGGGAAACTGACCAGACGCATCTAACTGCCTCTCAACGTCCTCAACAAACAAGGCTTGAGGTATAGGAGTGGGACGGAAGGATAACAACCGCTCAACAGCACGTCGAACGTTGGTATCCACTATCAGTCCATTCGAGAACTGAAGTTGTAGATCAGACAAAGCGGTCAACACCTCGTCAGGTGCATCAGCCGATATCTGATCGCGCAAAACCTTGCACATTTCTTCAAAAACAAATCTTTGTGTCGGTACATTGAATTGACAGAACGTGTCAAGTACAATACGCGGAGGATTTCTAAGAGGATGCGTCATCCAACCCATCGCCATGTTATATAGCGAAGTGCGTTCCCTACCACCGGGAAGCTGACTACGTCTCTGAGGACCATCTGAACCGGCGGACCCAAGAACAGGTCCAAGAGAATGAAAGAAGTTAGCCGCAACAGGAGAAGTGCGACTACGAGTAGCTGAAGAAGTATAGCACAAGGGACTAACAAGAGAAGGAGTAGAAACAGAAGCAACAACAGGAGTTAGTAAGGCAGGAACAGTAGCGGGAGCAGGAGTATGCGGAAGTGGAGGAGCAGTGGGAATAGCAGTAGGCAAAGGAGCAGGAACAGTCGGAAGAACGGGTGCAGGTTGAGGAACAGGCTGAAGAACAGGTGGAGGAACAGGTACAGGGGTAACCACTGGAGTAGCGGTACCCTGCACATACGGAGGTGGCGACTTCAGAAGATAAGACATTAGAGGATCCTCAACTGGTTCTTCCTTCTTATCCGACTCCGTAGGCAAAGCAGGATAGCATTTATCTATGGACATACGCTGTAGCCTATCAAACACTTCCTTTTCCTTATCCTCTTTATCACGCTGAAACTGCTCTGCTTTCTTCACAATGGTAGCAACACCATCTCTCTGATTACGTTTAGTCTGTCTGATCTCCTTCTGTCGGGCTTCTTTACGCCACAACCGAAAGGCATCAAACATGGCCGGCCTTGACTTTTTCGCAAATAATTTAGCCTCTAGATTATCTAAGATTGGAGTCTCAAAGCTACCATGAGGTGGCCAACTAAGGACACCATCCTTCTTAGTATACCGAATCCAGTAATCATTAAAAGTAATCGGGCCTAGCCCATGCTTACTGTAGAGCTCATAAGTGGGAGTTCCAACCGGAGGTATCGGACACGAGTCCTCCAGTCGGGAATCCGTACCACAACGTCTGAAACAACTAAACAAAGTACAGCGACCAGGCATCTTGCACACTAGCCGTGTTTCACAAACTTCAAGGGTTACGGGATTTACCAAGTCCCAGCAAAGAGCAAAAACCCTCGGTTTTTGGCGTCTGCAGTCGTCAAATATCACAACAAAGTACCAAGAACCACAAATGCAATGGAACCATGCAACAACTAAGTAACCACAACCAAGAACTCTGGGAGCGACCCACAAATACTTAACTCAAAGATCGATGGCGTCACCAGGAAGGCCCGTCAATCGTCTCGCTATACCAAGGTCTACGCCAGGCGCCAAAACAGGTCTACAGTCAGGGCAGCAGTCCGTCGCAGCCGTCAGGAGGCGGGAATCTTTGCGGGAAAAGTCTTCGGGCCACTTATTTCGACAACAGGATCGATGAAGCGGAGTGCACCTTCCCTCGGAGATTTCACACGAAGTTCCTCACGATCGTCGGGCTTGGACCGGTACCACTGATGCAGCCCCACGTTGGGCGCCAACTGAAGGACTGGGTTATTTAAGACCCAGCGGTGCCAGGGGACAACACCTGAAACCTTCGTGGGTAACCTGCTCCGGCGTACAAATGACAGAGACACGGGACACTTCCTTCGGCGTCAAAGATTCAAGCTTTATTTACTGCAGGGAACACAGAAATCACGGCAAGTACAACGCGTGCTACTTGTGGAGACTGCTTCAAATTGGTTCTGTGGATCGCTCCTTTTATACAAATTTCTTCCATAGGGTTACATGACACACAAAGGTTTATGGCTTGGTTCCCATAGTTATCCCCCAGAGGGGTCGTTTTGGTCTCTTTGTTACATTCAAGGTCCGAAACATAAGTGCGGAAACATTTGGTGGTTCCCAACTGTATAAACCCATCTTCCCACCATTAGTGCATTCCAATCAGCAGTAAAACAGATCGAAGAAGGAACAAGGACAGGTGCGGAGGAAGATGGAGACAGTGGGGAATTGGAAAGGGTGCATAAGAGGAGGTGTCGGGGAAACACGAGCTACAGGCATCAAAGGGACGTGCCTAATGAGATGCACGGCTGAGACAATAAACCGGCATGGCAAGATGAGCCTCGAGCGGGGCCATTTGTCTTACAGTATCATCCCCCTCGTCATAAAGACAATTTCAAAGGACATGTGTCTTCCGTAGATACCTTGGGAATCCCAGGGTCGCGAAGCGGACAGCGTCCGTTCGCTGGCTACTTGAGGGCAAGAGACAAAATGGATGCCATATCTAAGATGGAACCCGTGGGTACAGATAGAATAACCCACGTAACAGACGAACGGTTTAGGTTAGCACAGCGAAACTGCATACACCCACTAAACTCGTCATTTGCGGTTCATAGATACCAGACTCAACCATATTCGTGTGAGTCAAAAACATCACTTACAATTGTCACGGAACCTCACTTGCCTCATGAATATTGAAGAGGCATGTAATTTGCGAACCCATTGGGAATTGCAAACAGTGTCTGAGACACTGTTGTACATTGCATTTTGCGAGTCGCAAATTACGAGTCGCAAAGCGATTCAATTTGCGTGTTGCAAAATGCATGCTTCGTACATCTGGCCCTTACAGCTTTATTCCATACATTGATAAGCCATCTTTGACCACTTCTGTGGTCAGTGCCATGTTCAATTTTGTGAAAGGAAGAGTTGCTGCAATCATCAGCATGCTTCCTCGGGGGCAGAGAGACACTTGGAAAATTCCTCAATTGAATGTGACTAATTTTCTAAATCATTTAAACTATTTTCTGTGAATTTTTTACTGTTGCTCTGATGATGACCATCTACTAACTTTGGGCCGAAACTCTATCGATGTTAAAAGACTATCGGACTCACTTGGAATTATTTTCTCCACTGCGTTATAACTAAGGACACTGAATGAACGAACAGCTCTGTCTGAACTTGATTAATTGTCCATTGCCATAATCCTGTATTATACACAACTATATGTTCTTCTTGATGGTACTCACTGTGTGATCAATTTTGATCAGTGAGAATGATTATTCTTTTGCATTCTTGCATTTTTGTAGTTACAACAACATGCACAGTTATATGAATATAGTCTGATTATATTTATTTCTGAATCTCTGAATTTATTTTTTGTTGAATGAAGTGCATACTACCCTCTAATGTAGTACGTCCACCAGAAACCTTTGTTTCCAGATGTTAGCTTTAATGACATCCTTGCTTCTATGAATAATCAATGCTTTGCATCTCAAATACTCTTCCTCATTCCTTATGTGCGTTGTGTCTGAATCTCTTCTTCACTTGCAGTTTTTCCTATGCCCTTTGTTTCCATTGGTGGTGAAGGCTGGAGCTATCCCATTCAGCAGAGTGTTTAGCTAGAGTTTCTTCGGACAGAGTGCATGTCTAGCTCAAGATTCTGTATATAGTTTGGTTTTGTCTCCTGAAAATAGCTCGAATAGCTGCAGGTCTCGTCTGCGTGTGACAAGCTTTCTTATCGGGAGTGGATTGTGAGGTAGCACAGTGTCTAGTTGATACGGGCAGGTGCCCTCATCAGAAAGCTGTTGTATCATAGGGAATAACAATTCCTCTCTTGTGTCTTCTTTCTTCAACCTCTTTGAGGCACCATTACAAACTCTTTGTCCTCACATAAGTGGGATGGAATACTGGGCTTTCTCAGAGGTTATGCCCAAATGCTCCTCCTTTCCTACTTCTGCCCTTCTCTTCCCCTTGCACATCTCTCTAAAACAGATTTCATGGTTGAGCTAACATTTGTCTGCCTGGTGATGAGCTCAAATCTAAGCATTTGCCATCTACTGTGTGTGTCACTTCTGTTGGAGCATTTAGAGAAACCTGAAGCAGAGTTTGGATCAAAATAGGTAGATTCTGACTATTGTAGATCTTTATTTAGGTTATGTCATTTTGTATGAGCTGGGTAAAAATATTTATCTGAGTACTGTTGTCTTTGCTGTCATTAAGAACTTTACCTCTGTACCGTCCATTTACCCCCTTAACTGCTGGTAGTTCCCCATTACCCATACCCCTCACCACACCCCTTCGGTTGAGCTCTAATTTGACTATTTGGTGTAATAGGGGTTTAGGGCTCCATTACATTTTTTTCCACATAAGGTATCCATTACAAACTTGTGTCCTTTTTTCGAACATCCCTGGGAGTCTAAAAGTACCCAGGGTTTGTGAATTCTCCTGGAAGGGATGGTGAAAACAGGCAAAATATAGCTAAAGTTTGAGTTTTGTGGGAAAATAGATAAAAAACATTCTCTGGGTAAAAGTGTATGTTTTCCCCCTAAAAATGGCATCAACAAACAGTTTATTGGGATAAAGTCAACAGCTTACCAACGTTTAGTAAACTATTTTTTTACCAGAGTTTTGGCATTGTTCAAAGAAGTAGCCCATTTTTCCAATTTTTTTTTCTCTCAACCAATTTCCAGTTTGTGGTGGAAACCAGTTGTAAACACATGGTTGATCCATAAACACTCTAGGTTTCCAAAAAGAAGCTAAAACTTTAAATTTATCACAGGGTCATATGTTTCAATCCCTCAAAGGTTTTCCCAAAGAAACTAAGGGTCCCATTAGGATGGCTGGCGGATTGCCCCTGCCAGGCGATCCACCCACCATCCATGCCCGAATGACCCCCCGCCATATCATTATGGCTGGGGGGTCCGCAGTGGACGGAAAGACCGTCTGCCACTTTTCCGCCCCGGTCGGCTTGCGACTGGGCAGAAAAGGGTTCTACATCGTGGCGGTGTCTATCAGGCACTGCCAGCCATATTAGAATGGGCATTTTACAATGCCTTTCCGTGGCAGCATTGCCACCACGGGAAGGCATGCTGAGTCTGCTTTGGGGGCCCGTTGCGGGCCCCCAGGGACTCCGGGGGGTGGGGGGTGCACATAGGGCTACCTATGGTACCCCCCAGCAGTTCCATGCACAACAGCGCGGTGCCTACCATGTTGTGCATGGAAGTGCACAGCATTCCTTCCTGGCACTGTGGCGGGCGGTGCAGAGTGCACCACCCGCCACAATGCTAACAATGCTGGATGTGCCCACCACTGTGGCGGGCGCATCCTAATTGCAGGAACTGGACCCCGCCCTTATGGGGGCGCTCCCTTGTACCGTGAGGATGGCGGGCGGGTAAAGTCCGCCCGCCATCCTAATGGGGGCCTAACTGTTGAAATGTAAATGTAAATGTAGTATACTTGTAAAGCGAACAGCTGCCCCAGCAACGGGGCGTCCCGGCGCTGTATACCGCTGTGGAACCCTTCCTGGCTCTCCCTGTGAGATGTCCCTCCTGGGCACCTCCAAGGTGAAGCCAGGCATCCCAGCGCTGTTGGGGTCGTTGTGGAGATTAAGCAAGCTATTGTCCAGAGTTTCAGCGTGGGACCCATGATTAGAGTAGGTGCAGAGGCGAGAATTATCGAGTCCGCGGACATTGAGCCCAAGACCCTGCCGCGTCGGGATTTGAACCTTGGTTCCGGGCCTGATCTCTGCTTCAGGGTCTGCCCCTTCTAACCAGTGAGCCACACTTCTCCAGGAAATAAAGAAATACTGAAAATGAGTAGGAAAACCCAGCCATTTGTGACAAAGTTTTTTTGGCAAAGTCATCCTATGCCCTGGGCATCTCTATTTGTTTGCTGACTGGTACTGGTGATAACTGACTCTGACTGTCCCTGTGATCTTCCTAACCAGACCCCGGGCCAGTACTATGCTGAAAACACTATTAGAATACAGTGAAAACAACTACATACACTAGGGTACACTATGGGTTAGGGTACCCCCTATAATTGGCATGATCTCCCCGATAGGGCCTAGCACATAATAGGGCAGGGGATTACAACTGCCCTTAAGTCCCTAGTATAAAATAGGGCATGGCCATTTGGAGGCCAGTAGCCCTTTCTGCACTTGCATGTGTGCACTGGTGAAACCTGAGGTCAGTTTAAAAGCAGCCCTCTGTTGCAGGGCTGCTTTTAACATGTAAATTGTGCCCAAACTCTTAAAAGTTGATAAACTACAATAATTTGGCATAATAGGTACCCCCAGTATCTCCCCTAGGTGTCCCAGGGGTGGAGGGTCAGGTACCTATAAGGAGCACCCTTATAAAATAATTTTTGAATGCCCTGTGGATAGAAAAATTGCACATTTCACTTCCCACATTGTAGTAAAGTGCTTCCCCAAAATCGACTTTTGTGCTAGGAGTACTGTGGAGTAAGGATCTACGGGGCATATTACCAAGCAATAGCGATAATTATCGCTATTGCTTGGTTAGAGACAAAACTTTACAGCAGCGCAGCGGCAATTTTTACCGCAAATAAACCTTGGTATTACCAAGGTTTTACGCAAATGCGGTAAAAATCGCCGCAAAGCATGAATATCGCTGAAAAGTCAGAGATATTCATGCATTAGCGAGCTAATGCTCTTAGCCATGTTATCCACCTCCCATTGGATAACATGGCTAAGAACTGCTCAGGGCAGGTGTTAGCTTTTGGAGATATTCCCGCTTAGCGCGAATATCTCCAAAAGTTGGTAACAGGAGATAGCGATGTTAGCGACTGTTTTCAGTCTCTAACATCTTGGCACGCCCACTTTGCATCTCATTAGTGATAAATATCACTGACATGCAAAGTGGGGCCCAAGATGGTCGCTATCTCCTACTAGCTGTCGCTAACTGGTGTTAGCGGCAGCTAGGTAATAGGGAGATAATTTTATCTCCGCTTTCTTGGCTTTTAAAGCCAAAAAAGCAGAGATAAACCCCCTTGATAATATGCTCCTACATATTTTTTGCATATTCAGAACTCCTGAAGTCTCTCGAAGGTGTCCTAGGGCTGTGGGGGGTCCTGCAGATATAGGCAGGATCATAGCAAAATATGTTTTATGTTTTATAAGTCCTTGTATTGGAGAAATAACCCAGTTCATTTTCCCATTTGTAGATCCCCACCCAAATAGGTTAACATAGCACTCACTTAATATTTAATACCTAACGCTAGGCTTTACAGGAAAATATCATCCAAGGGCTTAGGAGAATGGTATTCATAAACCCATCAATATGTTGTTGTTGAATTTATCTTGAAATGTACAGAAAAGTATTCATAAGACTTTCTTGTCTGTAAGCCAAAATTCAGCCTTCCAGTGATCTGTCCTGATTGGCCAGAGTTAAGTGAATTACCAGGCTGCTTTGATGAAGTGATAAGTAGCACCTGCAGTGAATAGCTATTCTCAGAGGAGCAGGTTCTGCTGCATATGGATTCCAGAGCAAGGGAGAGGGGGCATAAACCATGAAAGGCTCAGATGGACAAGCAGAGAAAGCCAGGTCCATCTATGCCCACCCCCTCCGAACACAGCCAGATGACAGGCTTAAGGAAGGAATGAGAAGCTGCCAGGGGAGAGAGACTATGGAAATGAGCCATCCTTGAGGTTGGTTTAGCTAGCGCTTTCCTCACTGCTGAGGCGTCAGCCATATTGAATGTTGTAGAAATAGTGCTTTCTAAGAGACCATTGTGCCACAGTTTGAAGGTAATGGTCATGCTCTGGGGTGTTGCCCTGCACATCATTGGATTTTACCCCAGAGAACACTGAGTAAGTTTCTGAGAAGGGCAGAACCTCTCAGATCTGCTGCTTGAAACCACAGAAGAAGTGTCTATGCTGGAAGTTGGGTTCGCACCAACCAGGGCCTGCACTCTGACTGACTGCACCTACTGCATTATCTCGAACTGCAGTCCTGTGGGTCTTACTTGCTTCAAAATAACTATAGAGTGGACTCCCAGCAAGCTACAGGTTAACAGAACTCAGTTGGATCATCACCACCAAGAATCCCCAACCTGGAGTGACTCCAGTGAATTTGTAAGGGTTTTGTCCAAGTGGATTGTGGGAATTGAAGTCTCAAACTTTCAAGGACCAACTTGAAACTTCCAGACCCTTGGAGAAAGTTTTGGACACTTTGGGTCCCTCAAAGAAAGGAGTTCCAGAAGTTTGGAAAACTTTGGAGCAACTTTGAAAAAAAAGCTCCATAAGTGGATCGACTAGACCTAGCCAGCCAATCAGGCGACCCTCAACCATGAGCTGGCCTGCCCTCCAGGCTCATCCTGCCCAAAAGCTCCTGAGGTCTGACTTTCAGAGTTTAACCGGGAGCTGATTGAAATCCAAGCCAGTGAACTCTCACTGAATCCAGCTTGGTGAAGAGCATCAAGGGACCCCAGAAGAAAAAGCACTGTAAAAGTTTCTAAGTTTGAAGGTAGAAGAGGTGACTGGGACCAAACGCGAGAGTGAAGCCGCCCAACTTCAACCGCAAGCTGGGCTGGGTCTCTGGTTCGTCCTGCTGGAAAGCCCTGGAGGTCTGACTTCATAGGTTTGACCGGGAGCTCATCGCAAGACAGCTGGCGAACCTCACAAAATCCGGACAGGTGGAGAGCTGCGAGGGATCCTGGCAGAAAAAGCTCCCAAAAAGTTTCTAAATCAGAAGTTAAAAACTTTGACCAAATCCTACCGCGAGGGATAGTCTCGCAGGGCTCATCGAAGTCAGTCTGAAACTTTTACTTTGTCCCAGTCTAGAGCACCAGATGTCCAAATAGGCGCTATAAGTTTATATGTGCTATATAATACTAAACCTTTAGAAATTCATATCTTCGGTTGCCTACATTATACTTTTTTTGTTTTGTTGTCATTTTAAAGATAAGAATATTTCCTATTTGTATAAATTGGTGTTGGATTGTTATTGTCTGTTGCGTCTTTATTATTTACTAAATTAGTGTTTTTAAATGCTTTACATACCTGTCTCTGAAGTTAAGCCTGCCTGCTCACAGCAAGCTACCAACGGTTAAGAATGGGAATACTTATCTGAGACCTACTCTGAGCTCTAGACTGTGTTGGTAGCCCTATTGCCAGAGGTAGATGTATATTTACTGGTTCAGTGACTAAATATCAAGGGACAGAATATCAACTGTCCAGAATACCGAGTCCAGAATACCGAGTCAAAAATATCGAGGGACAGAATATGAAATCCCTATCTACAAGCAAGTAAGTACTAAAACAAGTAAGTACTAAAATATCGAGTACAAAATATCAATAGTTAAAATATAGTTAACTAAAAGTTTTTATTTTTTAAATGTATTAAAAATAATATAAAAGTAATTAAATAATAAACACAATTAAATAAAACATAGTTAAAATAATGTAAAAAAGCTTAAAATGTAAAAATAATAAATTTAATGTAAAAAAACATACTTTTTTTTAAACATCTATATTTACTTGGGGGTCGATTCCGATTTGGGAAAACCCGCTCCGAATAGCCGTTCGGATCGTTTTTCCCGTACGAATCGTACCCTGCAACGTCCCCCGCACGTACGACGAAGTACGATTCGTACCAGGAGCTGGACTCCGTACGAATCGTACAGAGACCGTACGAATCAAATCCCCGTACGAATCTCCCTCACGACATCTGTATGGTTCGCGGGTGGTTTTTCCGACCCAGCAAGTACGATTCGTGTTGGGTACGCACTGTACGACCCTTTTTCTATAGGAGCTGAAAACAGCCGTAAAAGCAGAGTTTGCCCCAAAACAGGTACGGAACGCCCCCCCCCCACCAGGTACGGTGCGTACACCCCATGATCGCAGGGGTATGGTGCGTACCCCTGCGATCATGGGGTGCACACACCGTACACCTGCGATCATGGGGTGTACGGACCGTACCCCATGTTCGCTGGGTGTACGGTGCGTACACCACATGATCGCAGGGGTACGCACCGTATCCCATGATCATGGGGTGTACGGACCATACAGTGTGTATGTGATTGTGTACTTTTCTGTACTAATCGCCCTTACCTGACGTGGGCCGTACGAATCATGTCCTCAAACCCCGGTCCGGATCGTACTCGGCGGGTCGTACAGCTTGTTTACGATTCGTACGGAGAGGGCTCCGGATACGAATCGTACGGACGTTTTTTTTCCAGGATCGGAATCGACCCACTAAGGGGTCTATTCCGATCCTGAAAAAAAACGTCCGTACGATTCGTATCCGGAGCCAATATTATAAAATAATTATTCATCTTAATTATAAAATGTTTCAAACCTTATTAAAAATATATTTACATATAAATAAATAAACCTATTATATAAATATAAAAATAAATAATATATAATAATGTAAATTGTGGGTGTTTACCATATTTACCACTTCTATTAATCCACTTTGTAACAGTTTTCATCTGTAGATTTTTGTCACAAAGGGATGATTTACAAACTCAATATACCATTACGTTTTAAAGACCTTTCTGGTTGCAGGGTTACATAGGATTTTTTAAATGTATTAAAAATAATATAAAAGTAATTAAATAATAAACACAATTAAATAAAACATAGTTAAAATAATGTAAAAAAGCTTAAAATGTAAAAATAATAAATTTAATGTAAAAAAAATACTTTTTTTAGTCAAAGTCAAAGTCAAATAATTTATATAGCGCACTACATACCCAGAGGGTCTCAAGGCGCTAGAGGAAGGGTGGGGAATTACTTATCGAATATCCAAGTTTTAAGTTGATTTCTGAATCCTTGGTGGTTCTGAGTGAGGCGAAGGTGAGTGGGAAGTGAGTTCCAGGTTTTAGCTGCCAGGTAGGAGAAGGATCTTCCTCCCATGGTGGTTTTGTTGATGCGAGGTACGTCAGCAAGGGCTTGGTTGGAGGAGCGTAGTTGACGGGAGGGGGTGTAGAAGGAAAGTCGTGTGTTGAGGCATTCAGGTCCAAGTTCGTAGAGTGCTTTGTGTGCGTGGGTTAGGAGGCGGAATGTTATCCTCTTATTGACGGGGAGCCAGTGGAGGTTTTTCAGGTGACTCGAAATGTGGTCGTTATGCGGGATGTCTAGTATGAGTCTGGCTGATGCGTTCTGGATGCGTTGGAGTTTTTTCTGACGTTTTGCGGTGGTACCGGCGTATAGGGTGTTACCGTAGTCCAGGCGGCTCCTGACCAGTGCGTGGGTGACCGTTTTTCTAGCTTCGGTGGGGAGCCAGCGAAATGTTTTTTGGAGCATGCGAAGAATGTTGAAGCAAGATGATGTAACGGCGTTGACTTGTCTGTTCATCGAGAGTGAGGAGTCCAGGATGACGCCCAGGTTCCGTGCATGGTCCGTCGGGATGGGTGCTTTTCCAAGGGCCTCTGGCCACCAGGAGTCATCCCAGGCGGAGGGGGAGGTACCTAGGATAAGGACTTCTGTTTTGTCTGAGTTCAGTTTCAGACGGCTGTGCTTCATCCACTCGGCTACTTCTTTCATTCCTTCATGTAGGTTGGTTTTGGCGGTGTTCGGGTCTTTGGTGAGTGAGAGGATCAGTTGAGTGTCCTCAGCGTAGGAGATGATGTTGAGGTTGTGTTGGCGTGCGATGGTCGTGAGGGGGCTCATGTATACGTTGAAGAGGGTGGGGCTGAGTGAAGATCCTTGTGGCACGCCGCAAATGACTTCAGTGGCTTCAGCCTTGAATGGTGGAAGGCGGACTCTCTGAGTTCTTCCGGTAAGGAAGGAGGTGATCCATTCCAGTGCTTTTCCTTGGATTCCGATGTTTCTGAGGCATTGTAGGAGGGTGCTTTGGCAGACTGTGTCGAAGGCTGCGGAGAGGTCGAGGAGGATGAGGGCGACTGTGTCTCCATTGTCCAGTAGTGTTCGAATGTCGTCTGTTGCTGCGATGAGTGCGGTCTCAGTGCTGTGTTTGGCTCGGAAGCCGGACTGTGAGGAGTTGAGGGATTTGTTGGTTTTGAGGAAGGCGGCGAGCAGGTTGTTGACAGCTTTCTCAACGACTTTGGCCGGGAATGGAAGGAGCGAGATGGGGCGGTAATTTTTGAGTTCGGTGGGGTCATCTGTGGGTTTTTTCAGAAGGGCGCTGAGTTTGGCGTGTTTCCAGCTTTCCGGGAAGGTGGCGGAGTTGAGGGAGCAGTTGATGACGTCTCGGAGGTGTGGTCCTATGATGGAGTCTGCTTTGTTGAAGATATGGTGAGGGCATGGGTCTGTAGGGGATCCTGAGTGAATGGAGTTCATCACGCGGATGGTGTCCTCAGTGGAGATTGGGTTCCATTCATTAAGGATGTTCAAGGGGGGTGAGGGTACGGCAGAAGGTTGAGAGGGTAGGTCTATATTAACTTGGGGGTCGATTCCGATTCGGGAAAACCCGCTCCGAATAGCCGTTCCGATCGTTTTTCCCGTACGAATCGTACCCTGCAACATCCCCCGCACGTACGACGAAGTACGATTCGTACCAGGAGCTGGACTCCGTACGAATCGTACAGAGACCGTACGAATCAAATCCCCGTATGAATCTCCCTCACGACATCTGTATGGTTCGCGGGTGGTTTTTCCGACCCAGCAAGTACGATTCGTGTTGGGTACGCACTGTACGACCCTTTTTCTATAGGAGCTGAAAACAGCCGTAAAAGCAGAGTTCGCCCCAAAACAGGTACGTAACGCCCCCCCCACCAGGTACGGTGCGTACACCCCATGATCGCAGGGGTATGGTGCGTACCCCTGCGATCATGGGGTGTACACACCGTACCCCTGCGATCATGGGGTGTACGGACCGTACCCCATGTTCGCTGGGTGTACGGTGCGTACACCACATGATTGCAGGGGTACGCACCGTATCCCATGATCATGGGGTGTACGGACCATACAGTGTGTATGTGATTGTGTGCTTTTCCGTACTAATCGCCCTTACCTGACGTGGGCCGTACGAATCATGTCCTCAAACCCCGGTCCGGATCGTACTCGGCGGGTCGTACGGCTTGTTTACGATTCGTACGGAAAGGGCTCCGGATACGAATCGTACGGACATTTTTTTTCCAGGATCGGAATCGACCCATTAAGGGGTCGATTCCGATCCTGAAAAAAAACGTCCGTACGATTCGTATCCGGAGCCAATATTAAAAAATAATTATTAATCCTAATTATAAAATGTTTAAAACCTTATTAAAAATATATTTACATATAAATAAATAAACCTATTATATAAATATAAAAATAAATAATATATAATAATGTAAATAAAGTAATACTTTTTATGTTAATTAATAATTATACTACATTAAATATAACAAAAATAAAAACATTACATACCTAAGGGAATAAAATTAGTATTCACACTCCAACAAGTGCAAAAGTAGAGAATTTGTTGGATAGTGGGAGGGTAAAAATTACTATTCCCACTCCAGTGAGTGCAACAGTAGGGAAAGTGTTGGATAGCGGGTGGGTAAAAATTACTATTCCCACTCTATTGAGTGCAACAGTAGGGAAAGCGTTGCATAGCGGGAAGGTTAACATTACTATTCTCACTCCAGTGAGTGCAACAGTCGGGAAAGTGTTGGATAGCATAGGGGTAAAAATTACAATTCCCACTCCAGTGAGTGCAACAGTAGGGAAAGTGTTGGATAGCGTAGGGGTAAAAATTACTATTCCCACTCCAGTGAGTGCAACAGTAGGGAAAGTGATGGAAAGCGTAGGGGTAAAAATTACTATTCCCACTCCAGAGAGTGCAACAGTAGGGAGAGTGTTGGATAGCATAGAGGAATAATTTAGTAGACCCAATCCTATAATTTAATTGAAATTAATAAAAAAATATATTATTTAAATTTAATTTACTTCCCACTATTTTCCACTATAAACGTTACCTCCAATAATCTAAAATATTAATACATTAAAACAAAATTAATTAACATTTAATTAATTAGCTAATCACAATTAACAAAAATATAAAAACAATGATATATAAATGAATTAACACAATTAACAGTATAAAATAACTTTGATTAAATATTATATAAATATAAATATTAATACAAATGTATTTTCAAATATTTTAATAAACACCCTACTCCCCTATAAACACTCAACGCACTCCTCAAAAAAATTAACATATTAATACATTAATTGTTAATATTTAATTAATTACTAATTAACACCAATTTACACAATTTACATATTTATCATCTAATTAGAAACGTTTATAATAACTTTTTAAATATTTAATAATAAATTAACGTAATTAGCAATATTAATTATTAACCATAAAACTATTAATTAATATATATATTTTTTTTAATTAAATTACTTCCCCCTCCCCCTTATTCTCCTATAAACCCACAACCCGCTAGGGAACTAATATACGCAAAATATAATTACCAATATTAATGATTAAACAATAAATTATTAATTAATACAGTATTATTATTTTTTATTTGAATTAAATTACTTCGCACCCTATTCCCCTATAAACCCACAACCCGCTACGGAACTAATACATGCAAAAATTACTTAACATATAATTCATTATCGTAAAAAAAATTGTACCATACATTAAAAAACATTATATACTTTTAACACAAATACTAACATAATACAATTTAAATATATTCCATATAATAACATTCTATATAATGACATTTTATATTATAACATACTATATAATGACATTCAATATAATGACATTTGATATTACTTACCTATATGTCGATATTATTTCCAACTATATTATGTCCATTCTATATTCTGTCCTCGATATTGTTCATTTGATATTATGTCCTCTAAATATTTATTTTCTAAATTGTGGGTGTTTACCATATTTACCACTTCTATTAATCCACTTTGTAACAGTTTTCATCTGTAGATTTTTGTCACAAAGGGATGATTTACAAACTCAATATACCATTACGTTTTAAAGGCCTTTCTGGTTGCAGGGTTACATAGGATTTGCAGGTCCTCTTAGAACTCAATGTACCCAGGGTCAAAAACTGAGTTACACCATAAAATGTGTTTTCATTGTTTACAGAGTATAGATAGACCAATTTGTATGGTAAAATATGTGGAGTGAAAATTGGGCATCAAAGAAACGTATCTATCTCTGAAATGTGAACAAGATATGGAGTTTAGGAGCTGTAGTTATTTGTATCTCTGAATATGTGGCTAACTATACTAGCATATGATTTAGAAGGTATTTTCAAAATATCTCCTTTCTTACCCAGTGGCTTACATTTAGAAGGCGCAAGGGCAACAAAATCCAATTGGTAATAACAAATGTGCCCCTATTCTATGCTCCCACATATTTGCCGATAAAAATGGTACCTCACTTGTGTGAGTAGGGCTAGTGCCCGCAACAGGAAACGGCCCAAAATTGATGCATCACATTTTTCCACTGAAAACATAACCTTTTTTGCAAAGTGGGTAGCTGTGGATATTAGACCCTAGCTCACCCGGCATCTAGAGAAACTTAACCAGAATCCCTTTCAACCTAAAAAAACACATTTTTCTCACATTTTTGTGTGGGAAAGTTCTGGAACATATGGAGAGCCACAAAGTTCCTTCCACTCAGCATCTACCCAGCATTACCCCATGTCTCCCAATAAGAAAGATACCTCACGTGTGTGAGTAGGCTAAGGGGCGGATTCCGATCTGGGTCGGAAATCACTCTGACCGAGCAGGATCCGGGATGTTTTCCGACCGATCCGGACTCCTGCAGTCCGACCGAGCGAGTACGATGCAGCCATATGCTGTTGGACTCGTTTCGGTCGGACTCCCATTGAAGTCAATGGGAGCCGGTCGTACATGGGCTCCCATTGACTGAATGGGTATGTTTCGGACAAGTGCTCCCCCTACAGTGTGTATGCGTCATCTTACACACTGTGGGACAGTGCTCCCCCTACATCCGCACCGTACATGCCTGTGTTGGGGAGACCCATGGGTCTCCCCCTGTGTCCGAGCCGTAAGGCTGCGGGTAACAGGGGGTCCAATGCGGACCCCCAAAGACCAGCTCCGGGAGATATTGCGAGCCAGAAGCTCCGACTCGATCCAGCTGTCCTAATCGCGTATTGTACTGGCTCGGTCGGAATTCGCCTCCATTGCGCACCACGGTTAGCTTACGGCCGAGACGTACGGAGCGGTTTGGACCCGGAAACGATTCGGCCAGAGATTTGGCACTGGTTTGCATCCTACTTCGTCGTCCGGACCCGTGTACGAACTGGACTGAAATTCAGCCTCCAAATTTGACCCGCTAATCTCGAACCCGATTCAGAGCCCTTCCGAGCGAGATCGGAATCGGCCCCTTAGTGTTCACAGCACGAAACTACCCAAAACACAACATGGATACATAACATTTTCCCATTTAAAACTGACCTTTTCTTTGCAAAGTGGGTATTTGTAGATTTTGGACCATAGCTCAGCCACCTAGGAAAACCTAGTACATTTTTAAAAAATAGTCACCAAGGGGAATTCAGGTGCGAGGCTTTCATCAGGTTTTGTTACTCAGAATTCCTTGCAAACCTCAAACTGTGACTAAAAAACATATTTTCCTCATATTTGCGTGATGGAAACATCCGGAATCTGCACGGAGCCAAACATTTCCTTCTACCCATCATTTCCCCAAAGTCTCCCTATACAAATGGTACTTCACTTGTGTGGGTAGGCCTAAAACACGTGACAGGAAATGGCACAAAACGCAACATGGACACATCACATTTTTCCACTCAAAACAGACCCTTGTTAAGATAGGTGGGTAGCTGTAGAGTTTGGCCTGTAGCTCAGCCGGCACATAAGGAAACCTAACAAACCTGCACATTTTCTTAAATTAGGCACTTGGTGGAGTCCAAGGTGGTGTGCCTCGCATAGATCTGATGCCCTTAACACCTCAAAGTTTGCCTGAAATCACACATTTTCCTTACATTTCTGTAATGGAAACGTCCAGAATCCACAGGAATCTACCAAATTCCAACCACCCAGCGTTACCCCACTTGTGCTGATAAAAATGCTGTGGCACTTGTGTTGCTGGCCCTGGTGTCCACGACAGGAACGGATTAAACCAAAGTCAAAGGGAATCCCCTTTCAAGGAATTTACACCTCAACACCCCCCTGAGGGGGCACAAGGACTGTATCTCTGTTAGGGTGGGGGAATGGACATGCCCATGGTTGGCAGCCCGACCACTATATTTTGATTTTTTTAAAACAACATTCCTTGGTATTTAGTGGGCTTTCACTCCACCCGGGGTGTGCAGATTGGGAGTAATTACCCCCATATCCCATTCAAGTGGGGCAGAAAGACTGTCACTGTCGTTTTTGTGGGGGTGAGGGCAAGGTCATGCCTATAGAAGGCAGCCCCCACCCCTATTTCTATGTTGCAAATAGACCCTCATATCTAGTGGGCCTTCTGTTCCGACTTGGGGCAGGAAGACTGTTACAATATAGGGATGGGGGAGCATAAGCCCTTGCCCAAGGGGCCGCTCCTCCAAAATCTGTGTGGTCTAGTGGATGGATCATTGCTTGGGGGATTGCTTTTCAATGGCAATCGTCAAGCAAGGGTCACTGTGTAGAGATACCATTGGAAAGGGGAAATGTTCCCTTTTTCAAGGATACCTCTCACAGCCTAATTGGTACTCAGGAGCCTGAGATATGCCCTCCAAGTACTGATACAGTGAAAGTAAAACTACCCATCGTTTTCTTTTACTTTCACTTTAGTGTAATGATGTCAGCATGTTCTGTGAACTGATTGTCATAACACTAAAGAAAACAAAAAGACTAAGGCTGCTAGGGAAGCTCTTCCAGAGGAGCCCACGTTTTAGAAATAATAAAGGAATTGATCTGGTGCTCTGCACCAGAGGTGTCTTTATTTACCTCATCAGAATCAGCCAATAGCCGACAGACCCACTGGGGAGGCAGTGCGGGTGTCATGCACTAAACAGGTTAAGAATTTTTTTATATGGTTCTGCTAGTGTGTGATTGGACCATGTGTTGAAATAGTGAGTGTAGTAGCTGTCGTGATAGCTGGCTGGTACAGGTACTATTTTACAAACTATATACACCAATTAATTTAATTTGTGTTGTGAAGACCACAAGGACCAGTGCAGCACTAAGTTTTATGGAGACTAAGGGGGCCATTAGGATGCCGCCACCCTAGGGTTGCTGGGACCGACCGTCAGTGGTGCGGCGGTCCCGCACCGGCGATTAGGATTCCACTGCCACCGTGGCGGTGGCATCCTCCATTCCCAGTATTGTGGTGGGCGGTGCTCACAGCACCGCCCGCCACAATGCTGGGAATGCACTGTGTGCATTGTCATGCAACAAGGTGACAGACACCATGAGGTGTCTGTCACCATGTCCATGACAATGCAGGGGGGTACCAGAGGTACCACCCATGTGCACCCCCCACCCCCAAATTCCCTGGGGGTTCTCTAAGGGCCCCCAATGTAAAAGACTGCATGCCTTTCCATGGCGGCGTTGCCGCCATGGAAAGGCAAATCCCCGCATGCATCCTGATATGGATGGCGGTGTCTAACAGACACCGCCACCATATTGAAAGCTTTTCCGCCCGGTCGACTCATCGACTGGGCGGAAAACCGGTGGACGGTCTTTCCGTCCGCTGGGGTCCCCCAAGCCATAGCAATATGGCGGGGGGAAATGGCATGTGGGCGGGAGAGAATGTCGGGCGGATCGCCACCGACATGCGGGCGGTGGCAATCCACCCGACATTCTGATGGGCCCTTAAATATCTCAAACTATCGAGGATTTGTGACAGTTGTTTCATCAGTGTGCAGGTCCACGTTCTCTCACATCCAAGAGCCAAGATGCTTTCGTCTCTTCACCGTAACATTGTTGGAACCGCTGTGCCTCAGCTGCTGGGAATTCGAAGAACTGCAATTCCAGGTGTGGTTCCACAGTTCCCAGGTCTCAGGAAATGCTGCATGATTGGAGCCCCCAACTGTGGGCTGTGGATTTCACTCACCTGGACTACATTGACTCGTGCTTCTGGGCTCCTAGCTGCTGCTATTTGCTCCTCCAGCTCCAAAATGGCAATTAAATGCCTCAGGGTTTGCAGCAACCCCTGCCGGCCCCCTTGTCAGCACCCATCTGAGGCGCTGGCAGGAGGCATCAAAATGTATGCACCTATCCTGAAGGAGCAGATCCTCCCTTTGCTCCCACCTGGTGGGTGCCATACTTACAGCCGCAGGGGATGGGGTCCCCAGTTTGAGATGGGGGGTTGCACGCCCCCCTAAATTTATAAATTGGCTCAGGGGAATGGGGTCAAAAGGGCTTCTATATGGTTCGAGAAGGTGGGTCACATGCCTCCTACCCTAAATTTAAAAATTAGCCCTCGGGATGAGGTAACTGGGACCACTAGAAAGCATGTGAGGAGGGGTCAGATTTCCCCCCACCATGTGATGTCGACCATTCAGGCCCTGGCCCACCCCTGGGGGCTTACTTTTGAAAGGTGCAGAAGCCTGCCATTTTTATTTTATTAGTGCAGTGGAACTGCGAATCCACAGATTCAGGGTATCAATGAAAATATATATATATATATATGTTTTGGGCCCCATGGGGATCTCTCTGGAACCACCTCCAGGGCAGCAGGCTATCCCTACTCTGTCCCCCTATATATTTATTTACCTATTTTTTTCTGGTCCTGAGAGTCTTCAAATAGCTGCTGACACCTCTTTGTTGATTTGGTGGCAGCCAATCAGATCTTATCTTTAGATCTTGCAGCTCAGCAGATTCTCTGCGGCATGATCTATATATAAAAATATATATATATATATATATAAAACAAAATATCATCAAAAATCCTGGCGTAATCTCCTTATTCAAAGACACCAGAGTCGATGCCCAAATCGTTTTTGCAGTGCTTAGGTTTATTGGCATACGCGTTTCGAGGTAAGCCTACCTCTTGCTCACGGGTGGAGTACAAGATACATCGCCATTCTTTTAAAGTGAAACGGGTACATTACATCATATACCACGTGGTGCATAGACATAAAAGACAGACAATTGAGGCTACAATGTTGCAGTCTGCTCGAAATGTGTACAATAAAGTTTCAATGTAAGAAAAAACGTCATTTGCGTTAAATAGCATGCATGTATATAATTGCAGTTAGGCTCCTTATAAGCAAAAAACAATACATATTTTTCCGAGTATTGCCCAAGTGGGCTCGCGCTTATAAATGTCCCGCATTATTATTCATGCTCCAGGACATTCCCGCAGTTCAAGCTACCGATTCAACAGACTGCCGAACAAAATATCGCCCCAGTGGGCTTATAGTGTCTTACACGATGTTCACAATGTAGAAAAGTGATCACAATTCCGTACAAGTGGGCATAGAGTCCAATACCTGCAAAGAGAGGATAATGTATTTTGAGCCTACGTGTCAGTATAAACTTACATGTGCTATTTTAAAATCAAATTATATAGGGGTTGTTTTTTGCCAATAAACCTAAGCACTGCAAAAACGATTTGGGCCTCGACTCTGGTGCGGGGAATGAGATTTTGATACCCTTTTTGATCACTTAGATACTAATCTCATTCATCAAATTCGATCGATTATTTTCTGTCATTGAGTAAAAGACAACCCCCGCATAGGTTAAATTAACCCCATAAACTGACGCAACTCTGAAGGACCACTTACGACTGATGAAGTTTTAAAAGTTTAATATAAAATCAGAATTAAGTGCATATACAATCCTCTCAGGATAAGATTCAACAAGTATACAGGAACTAGAAGGAACATAAATTCCCTAAAGAACCTCAGTCTACAAAAGAATACAATTAAAGTCAATTCCAGAATCAGCAGATTAAAAAGCATAGACACAATGTGGTTCCGTTGCGTCATCTACAAAAAGAATAAACAAGTTAATTCTGTCCCTACTCTGTACTAGGTGACATCCCTACTTCGCAAGTTCCTTACCTAAAAAGGTGTCAGCAGTTTGACTTCCAAAGAAGTTCAAACTCTCTTAGCCCCTAATGGTAACTTATGTTGAAAAGCAGTACCCTCTCTGCCTACCCATCCGCTCTCTAAGGGTCCTCGGCCTACTGCTCTCTTGCGCTCTGCTCTTTCTCTCTGACTTCTCAGGCCATCTGCTCAAGTCATCTGCGCTATCTTCTCCCCGGGGTACTGTCCCTAAATACACAATCACAGTATGGGTGGAACGCCCCTTCGACGCCCACCACGTACTTTCCCCATGATGTCATTTCTATCTCTTTCCATGGCTTCATCTCTTCGCGTCGTCCGTTAAGTTGACCCTTCTCCTTAGACGCCATCTTCGTCTTCTTGCTGGTGACTTCATTGACATTTCATTTGACACTTTCGGAGCAAAAGTCTTTCACCTCAGCAGAACTCTACTCTTTACGACTATGTTCTTAACCTTCTTTGGTCCTGTGAACGGTCATTTCTAAACAAAACCCAAATTCCAAGCATCTCTTATCTCGTTTAGGCCATAAACTTCGTCCAGCATTGTCACTTTAAATCTAGCAAGACCTTTGACTCTTGTCTCGCACATTCAGATCAAGGCTATTCACGACTCCTGTGAGCCCACTAAATTACATACAGCAGACTACACTCCTGCGAACTCTTGGTCAGTTAGGTTAAAATCACACATGACCACTCTTCTCTAACATTCCTACAACTCCCTTCTACACAGTATAACCTTTAACATACATTTATATATAATCGAATTTTAGCAAAGCAATGATTATAAGTGAATACATTCTACATATAACAACCTTTATATTCTCGTTTGTTACATCGTGTTATACATGTTCTGCACATTTCTTCACTTTACGTTTCGCCGTTTTCTCCGTTTCATGATTACACACGTATATTCAGTTTTGCACGTTCTACTGTTCGTAAGCATTACTATACATTTCTACATTAGCCCACTATGTATACGGGCCTTTCTAATTCTAATACACTTTCTAGAATAGATACAGATACATTTCCTATTACATTGGTTACATCGGCTAATTTTACGCTACAAGTGTTAACTTCACGTTATAGATTCTACGTTTGCGTTATATGCTTGTGAATATGGTTCATACATATTTTTTATTCAAATTGCGCTCTCTCAGTTCCCCCCTTTGATGACTTCTAGGAGTCATCACTAAATGCAATTTGAATAACACCTTACACAAAACTAGTTACAATATTCCCTCTTTTTATCGTTTTGAGAGCTCTTAAACTTGTGTACTGTTGATCTTGCAAAGCAGCTAATCTCCTTTCTTGCTCTCTCATGGATCTTTGTAACCGGTTCGACCTATACCATTTGTACAATTTCACTAACCCTAATAATGTGATTATGCAAATCAATACTATTAATACAGGTTTTAGTATATACCACACAACGCTTTTACCAAGGTTGGCAAACCAACTTCCAACCTTTCCTACTCCATGACCTACTTTCTCCCAAACATTTGTTTTTGATAAATCTTCTATTTCTTTATGTATCTGTGTAATGTTTTGTATGACTTTCTCAAGTGGTTTTGAATTGTCTGGAATGTAAGTACAACATTCTTGGACCTTCAAAGCCTTACAGACTCCGCCCTCTTTTGCTAGCAGTACATCTAAAGCAAGACGGTTCTGAAGAACCATTGCTCTAATCGACTGCATCTCTCCTTCTACTAGCATTAATGACCTTGCAGTACTTGCAGATAATCTATCTACAACTGTAGCTAGTCTCCTGATCTTAACATCGTTAAGTATTAAACCTAACATAGGAAACATTGCTCCAAAAATGTCTCCAACTACTTCAGCATCTTCTACTTCCCTTTTCGTTCTTGTCGAAGCCTTTCCTTCTATGATCGCTAAATCCTTTGCATGATATATTTTGGGGAAGACAATTGCCAAGTAACACGAACCATACCAATTGTCAGGCAGTTTTACATAGGCATTTCTTCCACATACAAAATCTACATTAGGAATTGCTTGCATCCCTTTCATGAAATCTTTCGTATAGTACTCTAACCTAAAAGCATGTTCGCAATTTACTTCACCTACAAATACACTCTCATAATATGTCTTGCTTCGAGTTAAACATAACTTTCCTTTCTGCGTTCTATCCAAAGCTATTGGACCATTGCTACCTTTCTTTTTGTGTGCTTTTTCTTCTTCGGTCCAATCTGTTTTCCACTGTCCTGACATTTTTAGAATCTTCTGCCTTCTGTATCGGTCATCTACTTGTCCTATGAACTTTTTCTCTACCTCTGACACCTTGCAAGTCAGATTATTCCTGCGTGCATATGAAGTATCTAGTGTATCCCAAGGAAGAAAGAATTTGGCTAATCTATCCTCCTTTTTATAATAGTCCCACTTATTCATTTGTTTATAATTCGGGACTTCAGGCAGTACCGAATCATAATTTGAAAAGTAGTACTCAAATCCTTCTCTACCATAAAATATACTGAGCAATAAACTACATGTTATCCCATAAGTCAGTGGGAGATGATGATATCTGATGCCTTCATCTACGGAAGCCGGCAATTGCATACATACATAACATTCCTTGGCCTCCATGGCATCGATATACTCATACAATAGCTTGGCATATGCGTTTGATCTAAAATTTCCCTGTGACTCGTCTACGTGTAACCTACGAGCTTCATTTGCCAGTAACGCCTTTTCACGGATGACATTGCTCTCCTCCTTCTTCCCAACAAGAGCAGGTTTCAAAGTCGTTACGGCTTTACATCTGTTGTCTCTTTTTCACTTGCATGTCCTACCATGTAAGATGTGGTGACTACTGTAATAATAAGAAAAATTACTACCGCTATTAGTGTACCTATTATGCATTTTGCTTTTCGGTTTGGGTTGCCGTTCTCCATGTTATCAAACAGCGTAGCTCCTTCTTTTGCGAAGAAAAAGTTTTCCCTGCAAGTCTTTATTTTCTTTATTTGCTTTCTCAGTCTGTAAAGTGCTCTTTATCAACAAAGTCTCTTTTCACAACAATGTCTTTTTATCTTCAGCAACAGACAACCCTAACCCTTCTCCGTCCTCTAAATGCAATCCCTAATTTTATTCTTCTTTCCACTCGGCGCTAGGTTATCTTCTTTATAGCTTAAACACAAAAAGTCTTTATGCATCTACAATGATTCTCGTACCTGCAGCTTTAATAACATGTTCCAATAATTCCAAACGAATGACTTTTTCTTCTTGTTCTGGTATTTGATGACCAAAAGTCGGAAACTGTAATCGATTTAGCACTAGATCTTTGATCCGACTTAGGTATGGGGGTATGGGAAGTGTGAAAGTCAGTAACCCCTCAGTCTCGAGTCCAGGCGTCAACATCCATATCTCCACTGCCACAAATGGATCGAGATCGATCACTTTCACTTCTCTCACTCTCCCAGATTTCTGTCCCCAAGACATCTGCTAGATAGGTCCACTCTGGGGTGGCGTACCTTCTGCAGGGCACACGTACCCTTCTCGATCTTCTCGGACTCTCAGAACCCGAATCTGTAGTTTCTTCTTCTTGATCCGGCTCTTCAGAGATCGGGACAAGGGTTCTTTCTTGATTTGCTTTTAAGTTTGGCCTTCTCCTTCTCTCCCGCCAACTGGCTTCGTCACTCCTTGTCCTCCTGCTCCTTGTTCTTGGACTTGTCTCTTGATCACTCACAGCTTGTTCGGTATCTGACTCGAACTCCCAGGTACTCTCTTCTTCTGAGACGACTTCGGTCCCACTGTTGTCCTGACCGTCGTCGGCCTGCTCCGACACAGGATCAGCCTCTTCGATCACCTCTACAGCTTGGCTTTCCCCCTCTGTGGCTTCTCCGCTTTCTGCTGGATTCTCATCCGAGAGAGGAGCTGTTTCTTCCAGAGGTGTTGGCACTCTTCGGGTGTGTGAGGCGTGTATCCAGTTGGGCAAGCTTCCACACTTTACTGCAGTGTTCGTAACTAGTATGACTTGGAACGGTCCTCGCCAGCGCACGTCTAGACAGTTCTTCCTGACGTGCTTCTTCACCAGGACCCAGTCCCCCGGACACAGGTCATGGCACAAGTCTTGTGCTGATGGAACCTCTGCAGCCTGGACCTGGAGGGACACAGAATTAATGGCATCAGATAGTCCCTTGCAGTAGTCCAAGATCAAATCGTCTGTGATGTTCAACAACGCTGCAGTCGGAACCGATGGCAATCTCATAGCTCTTCCCATTAGCACCTCGTGTGGAGAGAGACCTGTTTTCCTATCTGGTGTGCTACGTATGCTCATAAGAACCAATGGAAGTGCATCAGGCCAACTCAGGGATGTCGATGAACAAACTTTGGCGAGTCTGGACTTGATTGTACTGTTGATTTGTTCTACAATCCCTGAAGCTTCTGGTCGATAACTGCAATGGAGCTTCTGATCAATACTCAAAGCTGAACATAGCATCTTCACTACTTCGCTATTGAAATGAGTTCCTCTGTCCGATTCCAAAGAGGATGGCACCCCGAACCTCGGTATTAACTCTCTAAGTAACAATTTTGCTACTGTAAGTGTATCGCACCTACGTGTCGGGTAAGCTTCAACCCATCTAGAAAATATACAGACAATCACTAACACATATCTGAGTCGATTGCACTTGGGCATTTCAATAAAATCCAGCTGCATTCTATTGAAAGGCCCCCCAGACCTTCCTATGTGACTCAACGTGACTGGTGTTCTCTTTCCTACGTTTAGTTGCTGACAGATCGCACATCGCTGACATACTGCTTCTGCCGCTACTCTAAACTTCGGATTAAATCACGTTTGTCTGAATACTCTCACCATAGCATCTCTACCTATGTGTGCTGATCCATGCAATTTCCTTGCCATTGGACTAACAAGTTCGTTTGGTCAAACTGCTCTCCCATCTGCAGAAATCCAAAAGTTCATTTCACTTTTTGTACATCCAGCTGTCTCCCAGCCCTTTTTCTCATCATCTGGTGCATTTTCCTGAACACATTTCAACTCGTCCCATGTATCTACAGTGTCTAACAACATTGTCAATTCAGTTCTTTCCTGTATTCCTCCTACTTCTGCATTGGTGTGAGAATAACCTTGTTCTGCACAGTAACGTGCTACCTCATCAGCATAACGGTTGCCTTGCGACACAAAGTCTACATTCTTCGTGTGCGCGGCACATTTGACAACTGCTATGGCTGTCGGACCTTGCAATGCCTCTAACAATAATCTCACGAATTCTCCATTCCTAATTGGAGAACCCGAGGAGGTCATGTAACCTCTTTGAGACCATAACTGCCCGTAATCGTGAACTACCCCGAAACCATACTGGCTATCGGTGTATATGGTGACTCGAATTTTGTTACCTGCTAAACAGGCACGGGTCAAAGCAATAATTTCAGCTACCTGAGCGGAATGTACTCCTTCCAGGCATGCGGCTTCCACAACTCTGGTACTTGTACAAACTGCATATGCTGCTCTCAGCTGACCAATATCGTCTCTTACGCATGAACCATCAACAAAGAATATTTCATCGGGGTCAGTCAATGGCTCATCTACGATATCTGGTCTCGGTTTGGTGCATAGTTCAGTCACATCAAGGCAGTCATGATCTGTACAAATTTCATCATCAATCTCATTTGGAAGTGGCATCAACGTAGCAGGATTCAAGACGGAGCATCTTTTTAGGGTCACATTCTCGGCAGCCAATATGACTTGCTCGTAGCGTGTGAGCCTGCTATTCGTCAGATGCTGTGTCTTAGTCCTGGTCATTAACAATTCTACAGAATGCGGTACGTACACCACTAACTGATGTCCCATTACCACACTTTCACATCTTTCAATGCTGACACCCGTTGCAGCTACGGATTTGAGACATCCGGGCAACGCTGCGGCTACTGGGTCTAATGTAGCCGAAAAATAAGCAACTGGCCTACGCGCATTGCCGTGTATCTGGGCCAAAACTGCTAAAGCGCAACCCTCTCTTTCGCAGCAGTAAAGCAAGAATGGCTTTTCGTAATCAGGCATTCCCAAAGCTGGGGCACGACACAAGTCCTCCCTCAGCTGCAAAAATGCCATCAAACAATCTTTGTCCCATGGTACCGGATCACTTACTCCTTTGTGCGTCAGTTGTAGTAAAGGTTTTGCCTTCAGTGAAAAGTTGGCTATCCACTGTCGACAGTAACCGACCATGCCTAGAAACATCCTGACTTCTCTTTGTGTTTTAGGCGCGTTCATTTTCATGATCGCCTCTATTCTGTCTGGAGACACCTTCCGTTTTCCCTTTTCAATCCTGTGGCCCAAGTATTGCACTTCGGTGAGACAATACTGCAATTTACTTGGAGACACCTTGTGTCCGTTCTCGGCCAAGTGATTTAACAAGGTGATGGTGTCTACCTTGCAAGCTTCCTCAGTTTCTGACGCCACTAGGAGGTCGTCTATGTACTGGACTAGAACCGAGTTCTTGGGCAGTACTAGACTTTCAAGATTCTTCTTCAGCAGCTGGTTAAAAATCGATGGGCTTTCTGTATACCCCTGAGGGATACGACACCATGTTAAAACACGATTTTCCAGCTTAAAAGCGAACAAATACTGGCTCTCCTCATCTAAAGGAATCGAAAAGAAAGCCTGGCATAAGTCTACCACGGTGAACCATTCAGCTTGGAACGGTATCTGAAACAATATCACTGATGGATTCGGTACCACTGGACAACATGAAACAACGATATTATTAATCTTTCGAAGATCCTGCACTATTCTGTATTTTCCACTAGGCTTCTGCAAACCCATAATCGGGGAGTTACATGGACTTCCCACGATCTCCTTCAGTATTCCCTGTTTAATCATGGATTCGATCACAGGCTTTATTCCTGCAATTGTCTCCGGTGTCAACTTATATTGTGGTGTTCTTGGATACTCGGCATTGGGTCTTACCATGATCTTTACCGGCTCTACCCCTTTAATCAATCCTATTTCTTCTCCAGTAAAATCCCACACCTCATCTGACACTGTCTCCTTCAAGTCCTGTGGAAGCTCCTCCACCGTTAGGGTAGGATATAGTTCCACGCATTCCTGCGAGTTTACAACCTTAAAATCAGCATCAGCATCGTTCGTCTGCACTTCTACTCCTTCAGGTGTGCAATATATGGTGCCATTTAGTTTACACAACAGATCTCTTCCTAACAGACACACAGGGCTAGAATCACAGATTACAAACTGATGTTCATCACTGTAATTCCCTATCTTTACTGACACTGGTTCAGTTAGAGGATTTGTCATTCTCCTGTTTGCGACTCCTACCACCTGAATCGTTTCTCCCGACATTGGCAAACCTGGGACTACCGCCGATCTCAAAGTGGATCGAGTGGCCCCCGTGTCTACCAAAAAGGTCGTAGGACATCCAGCTACTTCAGCCTCTACGTATGGTGCTCTCTGATCTACTTCCAGGGCTGCTCCTAGAGTACAGTCTTCTTCCCTATTCACTCGTTGCCCTGTAAGAGGATCAACGTAGTAGCATTCTTCTCCTCCTACGAACAGTGGCATTTGTCTATAGGTTTTCCCTCCATTCGTAATGCGAGGCGGTTGAGGGAACGGGGCTCGAGGAGTTTGAGTCCCCCCTTTGATAAACTTTCCCTTCGGGACTACTGTTCCCTTTACCATGCTGGTTTGAACCTCATCCTCCTCCTGTTCTAATTCCCCCGTCTCGACATTATAGGGACACTCGCGTCTCCAATGTCCTACCTCGTTGCACTGATGGCACCTCGTTGTCTTTTTCAGTGTTGCGATATCTACCCTCGGTCTCGGTCTTTCTTCCTCATCTCTGCTTGGATTATTCTGTTTCTTTACTGGGGTTCCTGTTCCCTGTTGCCGCTGTCCACCCTTTCCAGCTGATTGCATCTGCACCAACATCAGCTTTTCCTTAAGTTTCTTTGCTTTTGAGTCTATTTCGTCGCTACAGTACCTCGCATACCTCAGAATCTCATCTAAAGGTTTGTTCTGCCAACAAATTAAATGCTGTTGTATCATTAGGCTTATGTCTGGCCTCAATCCTAGGACAAACTTCGACACAAACTGTCCTATGTCTTTGGGGTCCATTACATCCAACCCACTATACTGTTTGAATGCTTTCAGCAATCTCTCATAGAACTCGTGAACGGTCTCTTTAGGTTCCTGAGTTGTTCGATCTATCTTAACCCAGTCTATGTCCTGCACTGGCACTTTCTCCTTTAACCATGCTATTACTCTCTCGTACTTTTCCATGACTCTATCTGATGGACCATTCGTCCTGGCATCTCTCGGAGGCTCACAAGCGGGCCATTCGACACTAAGCTTGCATGCCGTCCACAAATCTCCGGGTACTACGATATCAAACAGGGTGTTCAAATCGATCCACAGTACCTTAGAGATCTTCACGAACCTCTCTACCTGCTTATACCACTCGACGGGGTTCTCTCTGAGTTTTGGAAAGGAATTGGTAAATGCCGCTAAATCCCCCCTACTCCAGGGTACATGCACGTAGCTTCCGTTCGCGATTTCTCGCAAAGGGAAAGCTTCCATTCGCATTAGCTCTCCATCTTGGGACCTCGCAAGTGTACTCCTTCTGACGGATCCCCTCTTAGACCATCTTTCCTCCCATTTATCCAAATCCCTCCATACTCTGATACTCAGGATCAGTTCCTTTATGTGTACTTTCAGCCCAATCGTCCTACGATCATCCAGATCTTGATCCGTGCAATTTAGCCTATGGTTACCCTGTAACGCTTTAGTTCGTGACATGTCTATCATATACCTGTCTGCTAATTCAGATAATTTTTCATGAGCTGACCTTGCTTTCCGAGTAACATCTTTAGATATAAACAGTATTTCATCATGATCATACAGCTCTATCCTTTCCATTGGCAATGTGCCGTCTATTATTTCATCCAAATCTGACTTCAAACTCATTACATCGAGCCGTTTTGCTTTTATCTCGGCTCTCAGTACCTCAGTCCTAGGTGGTTCGCTTACATCCCTCTCACCCCCACTACGAGCCCTACGTCTCGGTGCAGGTGAGTTATGAGGCGTCCTTCTTGTTTCTCTTTGTTCCCACCTCTCTAGATCCCAAGCTTTTCCATCCTCCCTTGGGGTATGGTGGAACATTGATCTATTCCCCATTACTACATTCTGTCTTTTCGGCTCGGTCTCTCTAGATGCGAGATAAGATCTTCCGTTCTGTTCTACATCACTGCAACTTCCTTGCTGTCTGGTGTCACTTAATAAATGGAAAGGTCCTTCACGGTCCTCCATGTTCCCGCGATCTCGTTCGTGATCACCGGATGTATGGCGAGACGTTTCGCGACTCCCTATATTCTCCTGACTTCGTCCCTGATCACCGGATGCATGGCGAGACCCTTCACGACTCTCCATGTTCCCGTGATTCCAATGTCGCACGTTTTCTCTCGGGGCATGGTGAGTGCACCTGAAACTATCTCGGTACTCCTGCGTCTTTCGTTCCCCCTCACTAAGGATGACGCGAGGCACTCCCCCACACTCTGCACTCCTGTCGTCGCACACTTGCCTATCGCCACTGGCAGTATGGCAAGCATCTCCTCTGCTTCCTTGACTCCCTCCCTCCCACTCAGGGCTGCTTTCGCCAGCTCCGCAGTGAGAGAGGATCCTGTTATCTTGGTCTCTCCATTCTGCTCCTGTTTCTAATCTTTTATTCTGAGTCTCTTCGGCAGCATCCCATTCTCTCAAATATTCCCTTAATTCTTTATAGGATTTCGGTTTCGGTCCCCTCAGATCCATCTGTCCTCTTTGACCCCCTTGTTCTATCCAGGGACCCGTTGCGGAATCTAGTGGGGTACTCCGACTCATTGGTCCTAGCAACTGCCTCTGGGAATTGATCGTATTATTCCTTCCCTCTATCTCTGCCCTTTCTCTGTCCCATCGTGCCTGTTCCTCCTGCTGGACCCCCTCTGGATTGTAGATTGACACTATAGGGCCTATGGTAACAGGTACTTGTAAAGCGTCGGGCATTTGATACGACCTTGCATGCTGTGTTTCTGGCACCTTCTGAACCACGAATCTTCCCACTACTCTCTGTTCGGGACTAGATTGAGGTATTTCCTCACCTTTCTTGGCATCCCACTCTGTTACTGGGAGCGGTTTATATTCCCCCCATCTAGCTCCGTCCCCTTGCTGTAATTCGGGACTTTCGGCTTCTCTGTTGTACCGAGGTGGTCTATCTGTTAATAGTCTCTCTATCAGATCCTCATCTGGCTCGCTATCCTCATCTTCTTCTAGAGGTTTCTTTTCTCCCGTAGCTTCTAGCATTGTGAACAGTTTGTCTGCTTCTATCTTTTGCACCCTCCACTTTTTAGCTTCATCGTCCCATTTAGCATCCTGCACTGCTTTTACCGATCGCCTCACTCTTTCCTGGCGTCTACTCACGCTCTTTTCATGTGCTGTTCTAAACCATGCACTAAGGGCTTCGAACTGTGTTGGCCTCGGTAGAGGTCTTGTTGCAAGCATTACCGCTTTCAGTTGGTTCAATACTTCCAACTTAAACGTCCCGTATCTCGGAAACGTCAGTTCCTTATTCCCTTCTGTTAGCTTATTCCACTCTGAGATCCATAGTATTGAGTGTAAGCCTACATTCACTGCCATATGATAAGCTGGTGTGCCTTCTGGTGGAGCTTCTTCTCCGGCATACAAGTTTCTTCTATCTCTCTTAAAAATCACCCTTAAACGTTTAAAACACTTCATTTTCGATAATCTACAATTTTCCTCTATTCTCTTCCTTATTTACGTCCCGATGACAAACCAACCAATCCCTATGCGGCTCTCACTAATCGGCCTATCCCAGCGCGGTTCTACACTGACCGACCAATCTCAGCGCGGCTCTACGCTGACGTCACTCGTCCCCTCTGCAGCAGTTCCCCTCCTTTCTCAACTCGTCTCACGGTCTTGCATGCGTTTTCATTCATACGCTGAAAAATGACTACTTCCGTCCAAGCGATCACTTTTCTCTGACTGTACGGCCACAGTCTAACTGTAATTGTCACCTCAACTGACGAGACGCCTTCCCTCTCACGTTCAGACGCTCGCCTTAACTGATAGGTTACTTACACACAGTAAACGTACGACCAGCGTCCGTTACTCATACACTCACTCTTACGCTCCCCCTATCATCGGTCCTACGGGCGATCAATGGTACCTCATGACCCCCTTTACAATGGTGAACAATTACTCTGGGTGTTCGATACACCCGAACCACTTAAGCTCTCCTTGAACTTAAGATTTTATCCGGTTGCGCGCGCTCACAACCTTCCCTCAATCACACTACAGGCATTCAACTCCGCTTGACATTACAACACAGGTACAACATAAAATACCGCAATCTTACAACGCATGACCCTTATACTCACTCTCGACCGACTCTGCTGCTTTTCTCTCAGCGCACCATCAGCACCTTCTTCGGCAGGGATTCTTCTTCTGGTCGTCGATGACTAGGGACCTTGGGGTAATCTAGACCTGACCTAGGTTGTCTTCCTCAAGAAGAAAACCATCCTCTGCTACCAACTGCGGGGAATGAGATTTTGATACCCTTTTTGATCACTTAGATACTAATCTCATTCATCAATTTGGATCGATTATTTTCTGTCATTGAGTAAAAGACAACCCCCGCATAGGTTAAATTAACCCCATAAACTGACGCAACTCTGAAGGACCACTTACGACTGATGAAGTTTTAAAAGTTTAATATAAAATCAGAATTAAGTGCATATACAATCCTCTCAGGATAAGATTCAACAAGTATACAGGAACTAGAAGGAACATAAATTCCCTAAAGAACCTCAGTCTACAAAAGAATACAATTAAAGTCAATTCCAGAATCAGCAGATTAAAAAGCATAGACACAATGTGGTTCCGTTACGTCATCTACAAAAAGAATAAACAAGTTAATTCTGTCCCTACTCTGTACTAGGTGACATCCCTACTTCGCAAGTTCCTTACCTAAAAAGGTGTCAGCAGTTTGACTTCCAAAGAAGTTCAAACTCTCTTAGCCCCTAATGGTAACTTATGTTGAAAAGCAGTACCCTCTCTGCCTACCCATCCGCTCTCTAAGGGTCCTCGGCCTACTGCTCTCTTGCGCTCTGCTCTTTCTCTCTGACTTCTCAGGCCATCTGCTCAAGTCATCTGCGCTATCTTCTCCCCGGGGTACTGTCCCTAAATACACAATCACAGTATGGGTGGAACGCCCCTTCGACGCCCACCACGTACTTTCCCCATGATGTCATTTCTAGCTCTTTCCATGGCTTCATCTCTTCGCGTCGTCCGTTAAGTTGACCCTTCTCCTTAGACGCCATCTTCGTCTTCTTGCTGGTGACTTCATTGACATTTCATTTGACACTTTCGGAGCAAAAGTCTATCACCTCAGCAGAACTCTACTCTTTACGACTATGTTCTTAACCTTCTTTGGTCCTGTGAACGGTCATTTCTAAACAAAACCCAAATTCCAAGCGTCTCTTATCTCGTTTAGGCCATAAACTTCGTCCAGCATTGTCACTTTAAATCTAGCAAGACCTTTGACTCTTGTCTCGCACATTCAGATCAAGGCTATTCACGACTCCTGTGAGCCCACTAAATTACATACAGCAGACTACACTCCTGCGAACTCTTGGTCAGTTAGGTTAAAATCACACATGACCACTCTTCTCTAACATTCCTACAACTCCCTTCTACACAGTATAACCTTTAACATACATTTATATATAATCGAATTTTAGCAAAGCAATGATTATAAGTGAATACATTCTACATATAACAACCTTTATATTCTCGTTCGTTACATCGTGTTATACATGTTCTGCACATTTCTTCACTTTACGTTTCGCCGTTTTCTCCGTTTCATGATTACACACGTATATTCAGTTTTGCACGTTCTACTGTTCGTAAGCATTACTATACATTTCTACATTAGCCCACTATGTATACGGGCCTTTCTAATTCTAATACACTTTCTAGAATAGATACAGATACATTTCCTATTACATTGGTTACATCGGCTAATTTTACGCTGCAAGTGTTAACTTCACGTTATAGATTCTACGTTTGCGTTATATGCTTGTGAATATGGTTCATACATATTTTTTTTCAAATTGCGCTCTCTCACTGGTGTCTTTGAATAAGAAGATTACGCCAGGAATTTGATGAATTTTGGGGTTTGGCGATCCCGCCTAAGTGTCCGCTGTGGAAGCGGCAGAAGCACGCCACCTTTGTGTTTTGGATTTAACTTGAAACGCTTCTGCCCGCCATAACGAAATTGCCAGAGAACGTGAGGTACGTCTTTATTGAATCGAAGCGGCAGGAAATTGAACAGCCGCATTCTGTGGATAATTAGAACTGGGGCTAAAGATTCACATTTGACTCCGGGACTCCACATTTGAATAGGCGTGATTCTATTGAATGCCTCACTTGCCGAGAGTTTGAATCTGTGGCATTGTGTTGGGCGATACAGAGTGATTTGCAGTGCAAACAGCAGTACGCAGTCGGGCTCGCTGTATAGGACATAATGGCTGATGTAAGAAACAGCAGGAGGAAGGAGGCGGCAGACAAACTGTTTACTCATGCTGGGACCAGCAATGAGAGCGAGAATGTACCACCAGTGAAAACGGTGGATGTACTGAAACGATTATGGGATACATTGTGGAAGGTGCTAAAACGTGAACAGTCCAAATGGTGGCAAGCGGCGGCTCTCACTAAATATCTGGAGTGCAATCAGATACCACGGGGTTTACGAATATTTATTATACCCACCTTCCAAAAACCGGTTCCAGAACTTATAAACGAGTGGATGGAGAATAACAATACATGTTCAACAAACATGTTAAACATACTGATTAAATACGCAGAGAAAGAGTGTGCCAAATTGAATGAAGAGAGTGAGGCACTAATAATCAAACTCAAGGAGAAATATTCTGAAAGTGTTTTTTCCATTGAAATGGCCAAATTAAATAAACGTTTGGAGAAAATTGCGCAAGAAATAAAAGACAAAAAGCAAAGAAAGTTTCACCGGAATGAGGTCGATTACAAAAAAGGCCAAATTCTAACCTTTGCGAAAAGATTTGATGCCCTGAGAGACTCCTCTAAGAAAAACAGCAAGAGTAAACAGATGACTAAAAATACAACAGTATCTGATGCAACTGCAGAAACAGAGGATGATATTGCACCAGTACAAACAGATAGTGACTCTGGTGAAAGCGATATCTCTGAGATGCTGGAGTCAGTCCCAGCAAAAGACCGAATTTTAAACGAATTTGCCTTAATGGTAAAGGGACGCCAAATGGGCACCCCTCCAAGAAATCGTGGAAGAGGCGGCAGAGGAGGCGGCAAAGCAAGAGGAAGAGGAACCGCAAAGAATGCAACAAGCCCAGTGGGAATGCGTACAAGGGGCAAATCAGCGGAGAAATGAAGACAAAAACTGTGGTAAATTTATCTAAACGCATTTTAACGCCTGAACAATTGGAAGTGTTATCACGAGGTCTATCATTCTGTCCTACAGCGAGATTTAATTTCACAAACTCGCGCATTGACTTATTTCGGTTTACCCGCAAGCTTAAGTTAAAAAAGTGGTTTGCCACTAAAATACGCTTGAAAAAATATCATACCAGTGATAAACCTAGCATGCTAACTGTAAATGATGCAGAAGTGTTACACGCTTTTCATGAATTAGCTGGTTGTGATAATGTAAACGATGACCCTTTACTTAACATGGTTGAAACAGTACTGAGTAGCACAAGTGGTTTTATACCTAAGTCATTGTTTGTACCACATATTGTTAATAGCTACATCGATAGCTTTGAACAGGGTATGTTGGAAGAAATGCGTAAGATTGACAAAAAAAGACCTAAATTAAACATGAATCTTAGTAAGAAACAATTTCTGGCCTTGAAAGATATGGAAAGTTGGTCAGATGTGGTCATCAAAAATAGCGACAAAGGGGGAAATGTGGTCATTTGGCCAATTGACATGTATTTAAAGGAAGGATGTAGGCAGTTAAGTGATCCAGATAACTATGTAACAGCTACTAAACAAGATTACAACACCATGAAACAAATGTACTTTGATAAACTTTTGGATTGGAAAGCAAAGGGTACAATAGAAGATGAGGAGTACCAGTATCTCTTATGTAGATACTCTCAAATACCGGCACTGTATTTGCTGCCCAAGTTTCACAAAAACATAGACACACCGCCAGGGAGACCTATTGTTTCATCTGTAGGAAGTTTACTAGAAAATACTTCTAGATATATTGATTACTTCCTGCAGCCTTTAGTACATGCCCTACCCTCCTATGTAAGGGATACTTCTGATTTCCTGAGAATAATTGATAATTTTACATGGAAACCTGAATATTGGTTAATCAGTTTTGACGTAACTAGCTTGTACACAAGCATACCTCAGGACTTAGGAATTGACGCATGTAAGCACTTTCTCAGGAGTCGTTCTATCTCCCATTTGGTACATACCAATATGTTACTTGAGATGATGTGGATCTGCCTTACTAATAACTTTTTCATATTTAACAAACATATGTACAGACAGACCAGGGGGACGGCGATGGGTACTTGCTTCGCCCCCAGTTTCGCGGGGTTATACCTGGGCTGGTGGGAGGAGCTAGTGGTGAACAACATCCCCCACTTTAGTACCCACGCCATCATCTGGATACGTTATATAGATGACATTTTCTGCATCTGGAGTGGCACATTCGACCAAGCTAAAGAATTTGAGACAATAATTAATAATAATTGTCTTAATTTACAATTCACTAGTCAAATGAGTCAAATACAACTTGAATTTCTTGATGTTAAATTGGTAGTCAAAGATGGGGCTTTGACAAGCTCCTTATTCTGCAAAACCACTGCAGGAAACAGTCTATTGCATGCGGAAAGTTGCCACCCTGCCACACTTATACGCAGTATACCGTTAAGTGAGCTAATCAGGGCTAAACGAAACTGCAGCAAGGTTGAGAGCTATGAGCAAGAGAAAAAGATAATGATGACAAGATTTTCTGAAAGGGGATACACTAACAAAATTATCAAGCAGGCTGAGACTAGAGTGGACCAGATGGTCAGGGGGGATCTCCTGATCCCAAAACATCGCCAGAAATCTGATGAAATTCGTTTTATAACGAATTATGACAGTCAGTCATGGGAAATCAGACGTAGTCTTCAAAAATTCTGGGATGTTCTCAGATTGGATAAAGACCTGCGTGAAGTCATACATGATACCCCTTCACTCACATTCAGAAAGGCAAAATCACTCAGAGACACTTTAAGTACTACACTGATTAAAGAAAGTCCTAAGCCCAATGTTATACGGGGATTCTTCCTGTGCAAAAAATGCAAGGCATGTAAATCTAGTAAAAACTGCAAATCGTTGAAAATATCAAGTGATCAGGAGGCACATAAAATCACTAAACATTTAAGCTGTACCACTGAGTATGCTATATATGCGTTACAGTGTCCTTGCGACAAGTTTTACATTGGATGCACAACCAAACAAGCTAAACTCAGGGTTTTGGAACATCTTAGGGCCATAAAATGTTTTAATCAGCAGTACCCTGTGGCCAGACATTTTGCCACAGAACATAATCAGAATCCCAACTTGCTGAAATTCACGGTTCTAGATAGTGTGGACATCAAGGAAAGGGGTAGCAATCGTTGGTTGGATTTGAGAAAATTGGAGTCCAAATATATAAGCAAACATAACACGATTCAGCCTGTGGGTCACAACCTAGGGGAAGAATTAGCAGTTCATCTACAAGAGTAACTTCAATTGTTGATATATATTGTCTATATAGATTTTAGAAACAGTTGCCTACTGTCGTCCTTTTATTGAATACAGCATTCTTTAAAAAAATTGATTTTAAAATTGCACATGTAAGTTTATACTGACACACAGGCTCAAAATACATTTTCCTCTCTTTGCAGGTATTGGACTCTATGTCCACTTGGGCGGAATTGTGATCACTTTTCTACATTGTGAACATCGTGTAAGACACTATAAGCCCACTGGGGCGATATTTTGTTCGGCAGTCTGTTGAATCGGTAGCTTGAACTGCGGGAATGTCCTGGAGCATGAATAATAATGCGGGACATTTATAAGCGCGAGCCCACTTGGGCAATACTCGCGAAAAATATGTATTGTTTTTTGCTTATAAGGAGCCTAACTGCAATTATATACATGCATGCTATTTAATGCAAATGAAGTTTTTTCTTACATTGAAACTTTATTGTACACATTTCGAGCTGACTGCAACATTGTAGCTTCAATTGTGTGTCTTTTATGTCTATGCACCACGTGGTATATGATGTAATGTACCCGTTTCACTTTAAAAGAATGGCGATGTATCTTGTACTCCACCCGTGAGCAAGAGGTAGGCTTACCTCGAAACGTGTAGGGGTTGTTTTTTGCCAATAAACCTAAGCACTGCAAAAACGATTTGGGCCTCGACTCTAGTGTCTTTGAATAAGAAGATTACGCTAGGAATTTGATGAATTTTGGGGTTTGGCGATCCCGCCGAGTGTCCGCTGTGGAAGAGGCAGAAGCACGCCCCCTTTATGTTTTGGATTAAACAAAATATATAGTATATATTTATATATATATATACATATATATATATGTACAGAGAGAGAGAGAGAAGGAGAGAGAAAGAGAGAGAGAGAGAGAGAGAGAGAGAGAGAGAGAGAGAGAGAGAGAGAGGAGAGAGAGAGA